>NC_066555.1:2152097-2269597 GCF_024679095.1 Eriocheir sinensis
GGAGCGGAAGTGGAGGAAGGGTAGGGAAGGGAGGAAGAAAGGAAAGGGAAGAAGAATCAGTAGAAGGGGAGGAAAGGAAAAGAAAGGGTAGGAAAAAGGGTTGCAGTGGATGAAATGGAAAAGAAAGGAAAAGGAAATGGTAAAAGGGCAGAAAAGGGAAAGGAATAAAGAATAATTGGAAAAAGGAAAGGGAAGAGAAAGGAAGGAAGGAGGAAAAGGAGGGATGGAAAAGGAAAAAGAATAAAGAGAAAACTTATCTAAATAGAGACAGACAGACAGAGACAGACAGACAAAAAAAAATAGAGAAACAAATATAAAGAAAAAGAAATATGGAGAAAAATATAGAAAGAAGAGAAACAGTAGAGAAATAAAATAAAATAAAAAGAGAGAAAAGGAAATAAAAAAAGAGAAAGAAGAAAAAAGAACAGTGAAAAGAAAAAGAAAAAAAGTAGAGATAAAGATAGAGAAAGAGAGAGAGAAAGACGTGCGTGGGAAGGAGGAAAAAGAAGACCAAAGGGAGATTTAATATTATGAAGACAAAGTGAGAGAGAGTAGATGGAAGTAACTGATAATAAGGGAGAGAGAGGAGGAAGAGGAGGAGGAAGAGGAGAAGGAGAGGAGGAAGAGGAGAAGGAGAGGAGGAAGAGGAGGAAGTTCAGGATGAGGAAGCAAGGAAACATAACATATGACGAAGGAGGAGGAGGAAAAAGAGGAAGAGGAGAAGGAGAGGAGGAAGAAGAGGAGGAGGTTCAGGATGAGGAAGCAAGAGGAAAAACAACGTATCAAGGAGGAGGAGAAAAAAAAGGAATGTTATCATGAAAATCGGAGACGAGAAGGAAGAGGAAGAGGAGGAAGAGGAAGAAGAAGAGAAGTAGCTTACGGTTAAGGAAAAAGAAAGCGAAAAAAAAAGAGCCTTGAGAGCGGAGGAGGAGGACGAGGAGGAAGGAAGAGTAGCTTACGAAGAAGAAGGAAGAGGAGGAGGAGGAGGAGGAGGAGGAAAAGAAGAACGCGGAAGAATATCAAGGAAGTGCGCGGCAGGGGAGATAAAAGACGAGGAAGTGAGGGCGCATGATAAGACCTACATTATGGAGGAGGAAGAGGAGGAGGAGGAGGAGGAGGAATGGAAGAAATGAAAAGGAGAGAAAGAGCCAGCCGGTGGAGGAAAGAAGAGAAGAAGAAACGTGGAGGAAAGGAGAGAAAACCACCGGAGTGAGGAGGAAAGAAGAGGCGTAGAAGAATGGAGGAAGATAAGGGAGGAGGAGGAGAGTTAGCCAGTGGAAGGAGGAAGGAAAGAAGAGGGAAGGAAGAAAGGAAAGAAGGAAGGCCGCGGAAGGCGAGGAGGGAGCCCTGGGGGTGATGGAGGCGGTTAAGTGCGCCGGAACCCGACCTAACAGGATCGAACGCCTTGCCTAACCCAACTAGGCCTCGCTAAGCGCATCAACTAACCTCACGAGCAGCCCGGGAAGAGTGTTTTTAGCCGCGCATAGAAGGATCCAAGGCCTTTTATCGCGGCCCTGAAGGATGGGATCGAGGCGTCACTAGGTAGAGTGTTTGTAGCCGCGTCAAGCAGAATCCAAAGCTCTTTATCGGGACTCTGAGGTATGGGTTCCAGGTGTCACTAGGTAGAGTGTTTGTAGCCGGGTCAAGCAGAATCCAAAGCTCTTTATCGGGACTCTGAGGTATGGGTTCCAGGTGTCACTAGGTAGAGTGTTTGTATCCGGGTCGAGAAGAATCCAAGCTCTTTATTGCAACTCTGAGGGATGGGGTCGAGGTGTCACTAGGTCGCTCCCGAGGTCATCATCCCTCCTCGCCTTATCTTCCGCTGGGGACTTGGGTTGGAGTCTCTGTTTGGTATTCTTCGTGAGACGGATGGACGTGTGTGAGGTGGTTACATGCAGCCAGAAACTTCCGGTTGTGTTGTCTCCCTTCTGTAGATGCGTGCCTCCCCGGCCTGACCTACTCTGCGGGACCCATGATTTAGGAAGCTTATGAAGGGTGCGGAGGGAGACGCAGGGGCAGGGGTGGGGCGCGGAAGGAGAGTTTAGGATTCGGGGTTGTTTTTTTAAGGGCCCTCCGCCAACACCTGGTTTTCTTTACGGAAGCCCTGCAACCCTCCCTTGATGAGGCCTTGGAATTAATTTTGGGCCGCCCTTCAGTTAAGACTAGTTTTATGGATGTGCCTTTATCTCCTTTCCTAACTTGTGGAGTATTTTTTTTACACACACACACACACACACACACACACACACACACACACACACACACACACACACACACACACACACACAACATTAGCTACTTGAGAAAGAAAGGTTAAATGTACCTTAGACGAGCATGGAAACTAAGACTGGTATTATAAAACATGCGCTTCTTACATCAGCTATTTCTAAAGGTCAAAGAAGGGGTCAGTCAGATTCTAATGAGTGTTTCTTGAGGTTCACGGTACAGAGGAAGGGTCACACTACCACCAGGGTCATAAAACTACCCCTGGAAATGCTTACAACTCCTACGAAAGCCTTGCCAATGTGTGTTCTTGGGCGGCGAATTGTCTTGTAATACGACCCAAAGGCGCCGACCCGACCATCGCCGAGACGCCACGACCGCCGCGGCAGCGTTACAAGTTCAGCGCCGAGATGTCACTGATTTAGCGCGGACATATTATCAGTTTAGCAGCGACAAATTAACTTAACGGCAATAGGTTCCCAATATAGCGGTGATGGGTGGCTATCCCAAGGCAGGTTACGAGGGGCAGAAAGGTTATGGGACTTCGAATATCGCTCTTCACTTAATAACAAATTATCTTCGACTAAATGCAAAAGTCAGATAATTAAAAAAGATATATATATATACACCAGAACTGTTCAGAAAAAAAGTCCCTTCTAAAAATAATGAGCGTGAATGTAACTAATCTCCACCGGCCGCTCCACTCTCGGTTCTTGGCGTTTACATACAGACCCCCATTCCGTCCCTTTTATCCTTGTCACTGGGAGAATGCACCGCGTCGTGTCTCCCTCGAGCCTCATGTGTCTCCCGTAGAGTTTTACTTCTGGCAATCTGACCTGACGTGCTTTAGCGGAACTCACTGTTTGATATTCTTTGTGCAAATAAGGACAATACTCTCAAGCATTTGGAGGCTTACACACCTACATTTAACAAGGCTTTCGCAGAGGTTGTGGGTATTTCCATTGGTAGTTTTATGAGCCTCGCCTAGTATAGTTTGACAAGTGTTCTGCACCAGGAACCCATGAGAACCCGACTAATCTCTCTTTGTGACCTTCGGAAACGTTTGTTGTGAGAATCGGAAAGGTCTGGGGATACTGACCTATACTGGATGTGTTGGGCAAGGAGATGCAGGCCTGGATTCCTTGCAGGTCTGTTTGTCTCTCTGTCTCTGTCTCACTCCCAGCTCTTTACTTCCGTGTGGCGACCTGACCTAACCTACTCAAGTGGTCTTCCCTGTTGTGATGTTCCTTATTATGCTCTTAACCCGGTAGCTGCTGGGATCATGTTTCTTAAAGGCCCCTCTAAGCGAGAATAATGAGAAAAAATCATCACTCACGCAAACCATTTCATAATATATATCAACGCATTTGTGATCAGTTTACGCATCATCAATATTTTGGGGGGTTTATATCATGGCGAAAATCTGGCCCGTTACTGGTACACTGTAAATTTGGCCCGTCACTGGTACACTGTAAAGCCACAAATTTGGCCCGTCACTGGTACACTTTTAAAAGCGGTAAAGAGATAATGAACTGCCGTACCTCTCTTGTGTGTGTCTCTTTCAGGCCTTTACGTCTAGCAATCTGACCAACGTAAAGGGAGCTGCCTATTCGATACTCCTTACAAGACTATTGGACGAGTATGAAAAAAGAGTGCATTAGATCTCTCCTCTTTGTCTCTTTCATGTGTCTCCTACAGCTCTCTCTCTTTCCCTTTCTCTTTCTCTCGACCTGACCCACGCTGGCGGAATTCACTCTTTGATATTCTTTACGCGAATGTTTAATGTGAGTTTAGGGACAAAAGGCAGAGTTTATTTGCTCCTCGTGTTCCTCCTTCAGTGCTTTACTTCCGGGGACTTGACTGACTGACCCACGCTGGCGGAATGCTCTGTTTATGGTATTCTTGTTTTTTTTTCGAGAATTCAATGTTTGATATTCTTTACTAAACTGTTTATGATATTCTTTGCTACTGTAGAGGAAGTGTGTTTAGGGAAGGTTGACCAAGACTTTGCTATTATTACGGTTATGTTTTTTTTTCGATAATTCAGTGTTTGATATTCTTTACTAAACTGTTTATGATATTCTTTGCTACTGTAGAGGAAGTTTGTTTAGGGAAGGTTGACCAAGACTTTGCTTTTATTACTGTTATGTTTTTTTCGATAATTCAGTGTTTGATGTTCTTTACTACACTTTTATCCTTATCTTCTTTGTCCTTTTTTTCTCCTCTTCATCCAGTTCCTGCCTCATGCTTTCCTCTTCCTTTTCTGTTTCTAATGTTTCTTTATACTATTTTTCTCCCTTCCTCTACTTCCTTTCTCCTGATTCATCTCTCTTCTTTTTTTGGTACTTTAATTTCTTCACTATTTTTCTCTCCTCTTCCTCCACTTCCTTTCTTTATTATGCTTCATCGCCTATATTCTACGTTTCTACCGTCACTTTCGTCCTTCTTTTCCTCTCCTTATTTTTTTCCTCTCCTCCACTTCCTTTCTTTATTATCCTTCATCACCTTCATTCTTCTTTTCTACCGTCACTTTCTTCCTTCTTTTCATCGGCTTTTCATCTGCTTCTTCCTTCCCTACTTGTAATCTTGGGAGACTTGAATAACCTTCCTAGCGTCCCTTCCCTCACTCGCGGCGCCTCAACCTCCCTCTCCCGCGCCCCAGGATAAGATAGAACGGGGACTTAATTGAAGGATTCGCCGCTGTATTTACTCGCGTCGGTCTGGCGAGTTCCGAAATTGACTTGTCCCGAGACTTCGACTTTTCTTTTTCAACTCGTCACGATGTCTTAATCAGGAATTCACCCCCTCCTCCCCCCCTCCTCTCCTTTCGCTCCCGGGTACAGCTGCCTCCCCCGGGCGTGTGGGTTTTGAGCTACGGGGGATACGGGAGGCGGGGGGTGGGGGGGTGGGGGGGTTGGAGGAGAGAGAGGAAGTAACAGTGGCAAAAAACAGGAGTACATAAAAGAGGAAAAACGATTTTGCCCTTTTCCTGTACTTTTGTTTCTTGTTAGCTTTTTTTTCGGAGAGCATTTTCTGTAATTTTTTGGGGTGGATTTTTTTACTTTATTATATGTTCTTGTTTTGCCCTATTTTTTTGAACGAAGAGGAGAATGGACAAGAGAAAAATTAAATGAAAAAATAGTCCATATCACACACTTGAATATACACCTAAGCTCCAACACACCTGTCTGGCTTAATGAGGGTTTGTTTACCTGGATACCTTTTGAACATTCTCTCTCTCTCTCTCTCTCTCTCTCTCTTAATAAAGCGGCTTTGATAACAGAAAGTGAGTGTATTAAGGAGGAGGAGGAGGAGGAGGAGGAGGAGGAAAAGGGAGGCATAAGAGAAGGAGACGGATGGAAAAAGGAGACAAATGAGAGGCAAGATTGATAAACGAGAGAAAGCAAAGGAACGAAGGATGGAAGAGAAAGAGATATATGAAAACGTGAAATAAAAGAAAAAGAAAGGTTGAAGAAGAAGAAAAGGAAGATATAGACAACGAAGAAGGGAACAAAGAAAGAAGAGAGAGAGAGAGAGAGAGAGAGAGAGAGAGAGAGAGAGAGAGAGAGAGAGAGAGAGAGAGAGAGAGAGAGAGAGAGAGGGAGAGAGAGAGAGAGAGAGAGAGAGAGAGAGAGAGAGAGAGAGAGAGAGAGAGAGAGAGAGAGAGAGAGAGAGAGAGAGAGAGAGAGAGAGAGAGAGAGAGAGAGAGAGAGAGAGAGAGAGAGAGAGAGAGAGAGAGAGAGAGAGAGAGAGAGAGAGAGAGAGAGAGAGAGAGAGAGAGAGAGAGAGAGAGAGAGAGAGAGAGAGAGAGAAAGAGAGACGGAATAAAGAGGACGAGATAAGAGGGGAAAAGAAAAACAAATGAGAAAGAGCAAACGCAGGAAGAAAATAACGAAAAAAAAAGAAAGAGAAAGAAAGAAAGAAAGACTAAATAAAAGGAGGTATTAAATCTCAGCCAACGAAAGAGACCGAGACCGAGACCCAGCGACCAAGCGACCGAGAAAGTAAAAGTAAAGAGAAAAACGAAATGAGTTCTTTAACGCGCGCGGGTCTGGCTGCTTGAGGGGGGCATTGAGACGCCCACACCAACCCGGAGGAGATTAATGAGATCAGCCGTCAAGGGAGATGATTAGAGGGAGAATAGAGGGCGAGAGGCTCTAGAAGGGTAATAACACGCCAGGAGGAGGAGTAGGAGGATGAGGAGGAGGAACAAAGGAGCACAAAAGAAGAACAAATAACAGCAGATCTACTGGTCCTCACGAGGCTGTTTGTGACAAGCTACACTAACTATCTAATCAAAGGTGGAAGATGAAGGACAGCAAAGGCGTAGGACGAGGAGGAGGAGGAGGGAAAGATTGAGGATGGATGAAGAAGAGGAAAAGAAAAAAGGGAGATGACTTGAGGAGGATAAACATAGGAGGAAGAAAAGTAGGAAAAAGAGGAGGAAAGCGAAGACAGTGGGGAAAAATACAAGAAGCAAAAAATGAAGATATAGAAACTGAGCCGGAAAGAAAGAAAGATAAAGACAGGGCAGAAAGGAAAGCGAGGAAAGAGAGGAAGAACAGAAAGGAAGAAAGGAACGAGGAAAAGGAGGAAGAATGGGAAAAGAGCAAGAAAAGGAATATCAGATGCTAGAAAGAAAAGATAAAAAGAGGAAAGGAAGAAGTGAACAAGGTAAGGAAGGGAAGGGATGGAACGACAAAGAGAGGGGAGAAAAGGAATGAGGAGGATGAAGGAAGTGGAGGGACAGAGGGAGGGAGGAAGAAAGAAGGAGGGGGAAGCAAAAGAAGAAAGAAGGGAAGAAGAGGAAAGGAGACGGATAAAGGACAATGAAGAAGAAGGGTTACAAGAAGGGAAGGAAGGGAGGGAGGAAGGGAAAAGGAAAGAAGACGGGAGAGGAAAGGAGAAAAGAGTTTAAAGGATGGAAGAGGGAGAGAGGGAGAAAGGAAGAAGATAAACAAGTGGAAAGGAGGGAAGAAGAGAAAAGAAGGAGGAAGAAAGGGAGGGAGGCAAGTAAAGTAAGGAAGGGAAGTAGGAAGGGGCTTAAGGGAAGGAGAGGGAGAAAAGGAAGAAAAAAAAGATAGCAGAGAGGAGGAAAGAAGACAGAAGAAGAGGGTGAAGTAGAAGGGCATGTAAGACTCGGCTCTCAGTAGGTACCCGAGGCAGGCAGACAGGCTGGATGCACCGCCTTAAGGGGTTGGTGTTTACCGAGGGAAGGGAGGAAGGCGGGTGGCGGCGGCGGAAGCGGAGGCGGCGGCGGGATAAATGGTGGTGGTGGTGGTGGAGGTGGAGGTGGTGGTGGTGGTGGCTAGACGTTCACCACCACCACCACCACCGCTATTACCGCCTTCCACTTTACGACGGTGTGATGGGGAAAGGATGGGAGAGGAAGGGGAGGTAGAGGGGAAGGGGCAATAGGTGTTAAGGACATAAGACGGGAAAGGGTTAAAGAGGTTGAAAGGAAAAAGGGATAAAAGTAGATGAAATGGGAGAGTAGAAAGATAGACGGGGAAGAGGAATTAAGAGATAAGGAGAGCATACGATGAACAGGATAACTGGATGGGAAAAAGGAAAGGAGGAGGAAGAAAAAAAGGGAGATAGAGATTGGATAATATGTGAAGGAATGGAAAGAGAAACAGGGAAGAGGGATTAAGAGATATGGAGAGAATACGATGAACAGGAGAAACTGGATGGGAAAAAAGGAATGGAGGGGGAAGAAAAAAAGGGAGATAGAGATTGGATAATATGTGAAGGAATGAAAAGAGAAACGGGGAAGAGGAATTAAGAGATATGGAGAGAATACGATGAACAGGAGAAACTGGATGGGAAAAAGGAATGGAGAGGGAAGAAAAAAAGGGAGATAGAGATTGGATAATATGTGAAGGAACGGAAAGAATGAGGATTGGATAAGGAAGAGAGGAGGATAGTGATAGTGTGTTGAGATTGGAGGATATGTGAAGGAATGGAAAGAATGAGGATTGGATAAGGAAGAGAGGAGGATAGGAATAGTGTGCTGAGATTGGAGGATATGTGAAGGAATGGGAAGAATGAGGGATAGATAAGGAGGCGAGGAGGATAGGGATAGTGGTTAAGATTGGATAATATGTGAAGGAATGGAAAGAATGAGGGATGGATAAGGAGGCGAGGAGGATAGGGATAGCGTGTTGTGAAGGATACGACACTCAAATAAAGAGAAATAAAGCTTAACCCACCTATACACGACAGGGTCAAGAGTTAAAGCGGCTGAAATGAGCACTGAGGCCACGCGTACCTATAGCATACACCCCAAACTTTACCTAACTTCACTTACTAAACCATTCCTGAGTACCCCCTAAACACACACACACACACACACACACACACACACACCAGGTTGAACACACATAAGCCTCCTTCCTTTTTCCTTGTCCTCCCCCTCCTCCTCCTCTTCGCCAAGGCCGCACAGGTAAAAAAATCTCAGGTAACATTGTAACAAGTAAGATTCTCAGGTAACTCCATCACGGATAAAGGCTCAGGTAACATCGTGAGACCATTAAATATGCCTCCCAGAGCAGGATATGAGGAGAGAGAGAGAGAGAGAGAGAGAGAGAGAGAGAGAGAGAGAGAGAGAGAGAGAGAGAGAGAGAGAGAGAGAGAGAGAGAGAGAGAGAGAGAGAGAGAGAGAGAGAGAGAGAGACACAGAGAGAGAGAGAGAGAGAGAGAGAGAGAGAGAGAGAGAGAGAGAGAGAGAGAGAGAGAGAGAGAGAGAGAGAGAGAGAGAGAGAGAGAGAGAGAGAGAGAGAGAGAGAGAGAGAGAGAGAGAGAGAGAGAGAGAGAGAGAGCAGGTATTCAAGCCTCACCAGGACCTTAAGAGATATTTTGAGGACCACTCTAGGACCCTTTAGTACGAGGAGGAGGAGGAGGAGGAGGAGGAGGAGGAGGAGGAGGGAATTCAACCAGGTTACGTCAAATGATGTAATACTATAATCTTTACCTTGAATCTATTTTCCTTAACTTCTACTTTACTTACCTTACTTTACTTTCATATATTGTTACGCACATTTATTTATATATCTTTTTCTTTCGTGACTAAAAATAAAAAGGGAAAAAGAGGAAGCGGTAGGATAAGAGAATATGCACACGAGGAAAATGAATAAAGAAGGAGAGGAGGGAGGGAGAGAACAGAGGAAGAAACAGTAGAGGAAATGGAAAGGAACAAGAGATGAACAGAAGGGCCAGAAGAAGGGGAGGATAAGACAGAGGGAGAAAGGGGGCAAGGGAGAAGGGAAAGAAAGAAAGGAGGAAGGAGAGGGAGAAAGAGTTGGAAAGCAGGGACTGAAAAGAAAAGGATGAAGGGAAAAAAGACAACAAAGAAAAGGTGGAGAAGATGGGAAAAGGGAAGAAGGATTGAAAGTAAAGGAATGGAAGGAAAAGGAAGTGGTTTAAAGGGAACGAAAGGGAGGGAGGAAAGACGGAAGAAGATGAAAAAAAGAGGTGGAATGACCAAAGAAGAGGAAGCAAGAGGGTCGAGAAAGGAGAATAAGGAAGAGATAAAGGAAATGAAGAAGAAAAGCGATAAATGATGTGGAAAGGAGGGAAGAAGAGGGAGGAAGATGATGGAAAAAATAAAATAAGAAAGAAGGGTTGAAACGAAGGGAGGGAGAGGAGGAAGGGGTGTGAAGGAAAGGAAGGGGAGAGAGGGAAGGAGGAAGGGGTGTGAAGGGAAGGGAAGGGAGAGAGGAAAGGAGAAAGGAATGTGAAGGGAAGGAAAGGAAGAGAGGGAAGGAGGAAGGTATGTGAAGGGAAGGAAGGGGAGAGAGGAAAGGAGAAAGGAATGTGAAGGGAAGGAAAGGGAGAGAGGGAAGGAGGAAGGTATGTGAAGGGAAGGAAAGAGAGAGAGGGAAGAAGGAAGAAGATAAAGAAAGAGGTGGAAAAAAGGGAAGAAGAGGAAAGGAGACGGATAAAGGATAATGAAGAAGAAGGGTTACAAGAAGGGAAGGGAGGGAGGAAGGGAAAAGGGAAGAAGGGAGAGGAAAGGAGGAATGGGATTAAACGGAGGGAGAGGGAGAGAGGAAAAGAATAGGAAGATAAAAAGAGGTTGAAAGAAGAGAAGAAGAGAGAAGAAGGAGGAAGTAAAGTAAGGAAGGGACGTAGGAAGGGGTTTAAAGGAAGGAGAGGAAAAGAAGGAAGAAAAGAAGACAGTAGAAAGGAGGAAAGAAGAAAGAAGAAGAGGGCTAAGACAAGGGAATAAGGAAGAAGGAGAGAAAAGGTTGAAACTAAGGGAGGGAAGGAGGAAGCGGTTTAAAGGGAAGGAGAGGGAGAGAAGGAAGAAAAAGGATAGAAGAAAGGAGGAAAGAAGAAAGAAGAAGAGGGTTAAGACAAGGGAATAAGGAAGAAGCAAAGGAAGGGTTGAAACTAAGGGAGGCGCGGAGGAAGGGAGAAAGCAAGGAAAGGATGAAGTGATGAAATTAAAAGGGATCCAAATCTTTAATGAGTCGAAACTCCCTAAACTTTAGCCGCGGCGCCGCTATTTCTGCCGCAAATGACGGTGTAGGGAGGGGGCGAGAGGGGGAGGGGGAGGGGGAGAGGAGGGAGGGAGGGAAGAAGGGAGGGAGGGAAGGCAAAGGAAGATTTAAACGATTGAAAGAAAGAATTAAAAGCAAATGACGGTTCAGGGAGGGAGGGAGGGAGAGAAGGGGAAGGAGGGAGGGAAGGAAAGAGAGAAGGAAGGAAGGGAAAGAAAGATTTAAAAGAGTGAAAGGAAGAATTAAAAGCAAATGACGGTTCAGGGAGAGAGGGAGGGAGGGAGAGAAGGGGAAGGAGGGAGGGAAGGAAAGAGAGAAGGAAGGAAGGGAAAGAAAGATTTAAAAGAGTGAAAGGAAGAATTAAAAGCAAATGACGGTTCAGGGAGGGAGGGAGGGAGGGAAGGAGGGAAGGGAGGGAAGGAGAGAGGGAGGGAGGGAGAGAGGAAGGAAAGGGAGAATTAAGCGAGTAAAAGGAAGAATTAAAAGCAAATGACGGTTCAGGGAGGGAGGGAGGGAGGAAGGGAGAGAGGGAAGAAGGGAGGGAAGGAGAGAGGGAGGGAGGGAGAGAGGAAGGAAGGAAAGGGAGAATTAAGCTAGTAAAAAGAAGAATTGAACTGAAGGCAAATAATGGTGCAGGGAGAGAGAGGGAGGGAGGGAGATAAAGAGGGAGAAGGAGAAATGAAAAGAAAGGAAAGGGAGAATTAAGCGAATGAAGGGAGGAATTGAAAAGTGGCAAAGAGGATAAAAAAAAGAAACAGGAGAAAATATGAAAACAAATGAATGAAGAAACAAATCAACTTAGACAGAAGAAGGAAGACGAATATTTGAGAGAAAGAAAGAAGGAAGGAAGGAAAGAAAAAGGATAAAAAGAAGGGGTAAAGGGGAGGAACAGTGAACAGAGGAAGAAGATGAAAAGTGAAGGAAAATAATAAAAAAAGTTATAGATGAAAAACAAAATACATATCAACAAAGGAGGAGGTGAAAAAGAAGAAAGAGATAGGATATGAAGGAGTAAAAGAAGAAGGAAAAGGAAGAAAATGAGAATAATAATAAATGAAAATAAAACCGGAAGAGCAAATAAAGAAGAAAACAGACAAACAAACAGAAAAATAAACAGTAACTCCAAAACACACACACACACACACACACGAGGGAGGTAGGCAGGAAAGGGGGAGAAGAAAAGGGAAGGAGAAATGGGAAAAGAAGTAAGAGAAAGAAGGAAGAAGGTATTGAAATAAAACGAAATAAAATGAAACTAAGAATAAATAAATAAAAAAAATCATACCCTTCGTCAGGTAGGCAAGAGGTGGGTCATTAAGGCAAGGTGAGGTGAGGTGAAAGGTGATATGAAAGACCCTGGATGGCGCAGGTGAGGCATGAGGTCACTGTACTATGGATGAGGGAGGAAGGGAGGGAAGGATGAAGAGAGTAAGATGGGTGATTGGAGGAAGGTAGGAAGGGAAGGTTAGAGGGTAAGGAGGAAAGAGAGGGAGGAAGGAAGGCAGGATGGTAGGGAGGAATGAGGAAAGGAAAAAAGGGATGTAAAGATAGATAGGAAGATAAGAAAATAAAGAGGAAGGGAAGGAAAGGAGAAAGAGAGAGAAGGAAGGAAAGATGATAGGGGAGGAATGAGAGAAGAAAGGAAGGGAGGTAGGAAGGGAGATAGAAAGGTAAGAGGAAAGAAAGGAATGAAGGAAGGTAGAGAGAAGGAAAAAAAGACAGATAAATATGGAGGAAGATAGAAGGAAGGAAGGGTGAGAAGGGAGAGAAGGAAGAAAGGGAGGGAAGGGAGGGAGAGAAGGAGGAAACAAGGTCGAGAGCATGGTGGAGGTAAGTATATGGATCGAGATAAAATATTGTGACGATGAAGGAGAGAAGGGAGGAGGAATAAAAATGAGGAGAGGGGGAGGAGGAGGAGGAGGAGAGGAGAATAAAGCTAGCTAGAGACCCGGATGTGGCGAGAAGCTGAGTGGAGGACTGAGTGGAAGGAGGCTGGATCCGGAATATGAAGAGGCAGAGGTGGAGGAGGAGGAGGAGGAGGAGGAGGAGGAGGAGGAGGAGGAGGAGGAGGCTAAAGTATGGGAGATAAAGTAGAAAAAAAGAATGAAATAAGATGAGCCGGAGTAGGAGGAGGAAGAAGAAGAATGAGATGGAGGAGGAGGAGGAGGAGGAGGAGGAGGAGGCTAAAGTGTAGGAGATGAATGAGAAAGAAGAATGAAGTGAACGTAGAGGAGGAGGAGGAGGAAGACGACGAGGAGGAAGAGAGCAACGAGAACAGATGAATGGGTGACGGGTGAGGGTGTGGTCGGGGTGGATCGGGGTGGGGTCGGGGTGGATCGGGGTGGGGTCGGGGTGGGGCGGGGCAGCAACACTATGCCATGACGCTCGTATTGATTGGTGATGTGGCAACCTGCTACCTCAGGGGCACCTCCACCATGGGCGTGTCCCCGTGGAAGATGTCCCTCCTCCTCCTCCTCCTCTTCCACCTCCTCCTCCTCCTCATGTTCGTCTTCCTCCTCCTCCACTTCCATATGCTACACTTTCCTCCCATCTCTTCATTTTCTAGCCATCTACTTTTCTTTTTTTTATTTGTCTTCTTTTTCTTCTTTTATTTTCTTCTTTAATCTTATCCGTTTTCCTCCTTTCATTCCTTTTCTTCTTTTCTTTCTTCTTCTTCTTCCTCTTCTTTATGCTCCTCTTTTTCTTTCTTTCTCCCCTTTTATAAGTCTCTCTCCTTCATATTCTCCTCTAACCTCCTTCTCTTCCTCTTCCTTCTTATGCTTCATTCTGATCTCTCTCTCTCACACCATCTCCTCTTCCTCTTTCTCCCCTACATACCATTCTATCATCCCATCTCTTCTTCCTCTCCCTCTTCCTCCTCACTTCCATCTCCTCTACCTCCTCTTCCTCTCTTCTATACCCCACTCCCATCCCATCTTCTTTACTTCCCCCTCCTCTTCCTCCTTCTCTTCAACACTCCCCTCCATCTCCTCACCTTACGTTACCTGACCCTACCTGGTGATTGGGAGACTAAAAAAACATGACCACACCATAATAAAAAAAAGATATATATACAAACAACTTTTGCTAAAAATATGAAAGAGTGAATGACAAAAGATGATCCGAAGTTGATATAGTGATTTTTTTCTTTAATTAAACCTAGAATTTTCTTTTTCTATTTCTTTTCTTACTTTTCTAGGTTATAATATACTTCCTCTTCCCTTTCTTTTCCTTAACTATCTTTTATTTTTTATTTTTCTAGATTATTACGTATTTTCTACACTTTTATTTTTCTATGTTATTTTTCTTCTTCAAGATTACAATGTATTTCTTTGTAACTTCATTTTTCTTTTCTTTTTCGAGGTCAAGGGTAGCCGGTGTGTGTGTGTGTGTGTGTGTGTGTGTGTGTGTGTGTGTGTGTGTGTGTGTGTGTGAATGTGTGTGTGTGCTGGGGTTGGCTGGGGCAGAAGTGGCACCGTAGAGAATGAGTTTAAAAATAGAGTTCTTTATACATATTTTTTTAACAAAGGACCAATGTAGCCATCTTGAGTAGAGTTATAATTAGAATCTGAGTTAATTAAGTACATGGGAGGAGGTTATTTTAAGTTCGTAGAGAGAGAGAGAGAGAGAGAGAGAGAGAGAGAGAGAGAGAGAGAGAGAGAGAGAGAGAGAGAGAGAGAGAGAGAGAGAGAGAGAGAGAGAGAGAGAGAGAGAGAGAGAGAGAGAGTGTGAGAGAGAGAGAGAGAGAGAGAGAGAGAGAGAGAGAGAGAGAGAGAGAGAGAGAGAGAGAGAGAGAGAGAGAGAGAGAGAGAGAGAGAGAGAGAGAGAGAGAATGCTACTTCTAAAATGGACCTCTTTCTGTTCTCTCTATTTCTTTTCTTTGTCTTGTTCAACTGAGTGGAGTTATAATTAGAATCTGGGTTTAATTAGTAACATGGAACCATTGTAATTTAATGTTCGTAAGGAAAAAAGCACTGTAATTGAGGGAGGCGAGAGGCTTTTTTTTATAGCTAAGGAGACAGTTCAAGGACGTAAAGAAAAATATATAAAAAAAAGCACGCTACTTACTGCTCCTGAATAGAGGTCAAAGGAGTGTCCAAAAAGAGAGGTCAATTTTGGGAGGAGAGGTGTCCTGCTTTTAAAATGTCTGTCTTTGTATTTTTCATTATATTTTCTTCATAGACCTTTGTGATCCTCTTGAGTGGAGTTCAAAATCAAAATCGAGGTCACCAGGTCACATGAAAGCAGGAGTTCGTTAGCCTGTAAATTAATAAGGGTGAGAGGCTGCTATTAAAATATATCTCTTTGTATTTTCCATTTTTTCCCTCAAAGGCCTTCCTGATCCTCGAGTGGAGTATCAAAATCTAGGTTAATGGGCCACATGAAAGCAGATACATTTAAGCTTGTAAGGTGTGGAGAGCGAGAGGTCACATAAAATTGGGTAGTATCTTTTTTTTTCATCCTTAAAGGGCTTCGTCATCCTCTTGTGTGCAGTAAAAATCAAAATCTAGGTTAATGGGTCACATGGCCGAGAGGCTGCGTATAAAATGGATCTCCTTGTATTCTCCGTATTACTTCTCTATATCATTTTCTTTTATGTGCAGTAAAAATCGAAATCTAGGTTAATGGGTTACATGAAAGCAGATTAATTTTCAAGTCCATTGGGTGTGGGTGGCGAGAGGCTGCGTATAAAATGGATCTCCTTCTGTTCTCCGTATTATTTCTCTATATCATTTTCTTTTATGTGCAGTAAAAATCGAAATCTAGGTTAGTGGGTTATATGAAGCAGACAATTTTTCAAGTTCGTAAGGTGTTAAGGACGAGAGGCTGCGTATAAAATGGACCTCCTTCTATTCTCTGTATTAATTCTCTATATCTTTTTCTTTTATGTGCAGTAAAAATCAAAATCTAGGTTAATGGGTCACATGAAAGCAGATTAAGTTAAGCCCGTACGGTGTGGAGAGCGAGAAGTTACTTAAAATTCGATCTCGTTCTTTTCTCTCTAATTTTTCTCTATATCTTTTCCTCTTATGTGCAGTAAAAATCAAAATCTAGGTTAATGGGTCACATGAAAGCAGATTAAGTTAAGCTCGTAAGGTGTGGGAGGAGAGAGGTTACTTAAAGTTGGATCTCGTTCTTTTCACTCTATTTTTTTCTCTATATCTTTTCCTCTTATGTGCAGTAAAAATAAAAATCTAGGTTAATGGGTCACATGAAAGCAGATTAAGTTAAGCCCGTACGGTGTGGAGAGCGAGAAGTTACTTAAAATTCGATCTCGTTCTTTTCTCTCTAATTTTTCTCTATATCTTTTCCTTTATGTGCAGTAAAAATCAAAATCTAGGTTAATGGCTCATATGAAAGCAGATTAACTTAAGGTCGTAAGGTATGGGAGGAGAGAGGTTATTTAAAGTTGGATCTCGTTCTTTTCTCTCTATTTTTTTCTATATATATTTTACTCTTGTGCGGCGTAAAAGTCAAAATCTAGGTTAATGGGTCACATGAAAGCAGATTAACTTAAGGTCGTAAGGTGTGGGAGGAGAGAGGTTACTTAAAATAGGATCTCGTTCTTTTCTCTATATTTTTTTCTCTATATATTTTCCTCTTATGTGCAGTAAAAATCAAAATCTAGGTTAATGGGTCACATGAAAGCAGATTAACTTAAGCCCGTAAGGTATGGGAGGAGAGAGGTTACTTAAAGTTGGATCTCATTCTTTTCTCTCTATTTTTTTCTCTATATATTTTACCCTTGTGCGGCGTAAGTCAAAATTTAGGTTAATGGGTTATATGAAAGCAGATTAACTTAAGGTCGTAAGGTGTGTAGGCCGAGAGGTTCTTTAAAATTGGGTCTCGTTCCTTTCTCTCTATTTTTCTCTATATCTTTTTCCCTTGTGCGGCGTGAAAGTCAAAATCTGGGTTAATGGCTCATATGAAAGCAGATTAACTTAGGGTCGTAATGTGCGGATGGCGAGAGGTTCTTTTAAAAATTGGGTCTTTCTGTTTCCTGGTTTTTGTATAGGCCTACGTAATCATCTTGAGTGGAGCTATAATTGGAGCTCCGGGTTAATTAGTCACATGAAGCTAGTGTAGTTTTAAGTTCGTAAAGAAAAGAAAACGGGAGGCTGCTTTTAAATTGTCCCTCTTTGTACTTTCCATTATTTTCTCAAAGTCTTTCGTCTTCTTCATCTTTCTCCTCTACATGATCTTTTCTAATCGCATTTTTTTCTCCTCCTCTTCCTCTTCCTTCTTTTCTATATGCCCTTCTTTTTCATCCCATCTCTACCTCTTCCTTTTCCTCCTCTTCTTCTTGCACATCCTCTGCTCTGATCCACTTTCTTTTTCCTCGATTTTCTCCTCTATATTTCTCTGTCATTTTAAGTTCGTAAAGTAAAGAGGGTGAGGGGCTACTTTTTAAACTCATTGTATATTCCATTAATTTTATTCTCTCAAAGTCCTTCGTCTTCTTTTTCTTCCTTTTTCTTCTTAAAATGAACCTTTCCAATCGCATTTTTTTCCTCCTTATCTTCCTTCTTTTCTGTATGCCTTCCTCCTTCATCCCATCTCCTCTACCTCCTCCTCCTCCTCCTCCTTCTTCTCCTCCTCCTCTTTCAAGTTCTCCACTCTGATCTCCATTAATTTTTCCTCTTTTCTCTCCTCTATAATTCTCTCTCTCTCATATGGAGTCAGATTAATATAAGCCAGAAAGGTGTGAGTGGCGAGAGGATTCCTAAAATTGGGTCTCTGATTTTCTAGTTTTTCATAGGCCTACGTAATCCTCTTGAGTGGAGTTAAAATTAAAATTAAAAAACGTTATACAGTCAAATTAATTCAAGTCCATATGGTATGAAACTGAGGCTACTTTTAATATGGCTCTCTTTCTCTTCCCTTTGTTTTTGTTTTCTCTCAAAGGGCAACGTGACCCTCTTAAGTGGAGTTAGAATCAGAATCCAGGTTAATGAGATACATGAAAGCAGGTGATTGCAAGCCTGTACGGTAAGAAGGGGTTGGATGCTGCTTCTAAAACGGATTCGGATGTCCTATTCCCTAAAGGCCTCTCGATTAAAACTACAATAGATAGGTTGACGGGTAGAGAAGAGAGTTAGCAGGGAAGTAAAGGGAAGGAGGGAGAAAGGACGAGGGAAGGGAGAGGGAAGGGAGGGAAGGAAGGGATAGGGAGAATAAGTGATGGGAACAGGAAAGGAGAAGGGAGATAAAAGAGAATAGAGAAAGAGAGACGGTGGATCAAAGAGAAAGTGCAGCGAGTTGGAAGGGAGATGGTAGGGGAAAGGGTGGGTGGAAGGGTGGAACAGGGAGGGAAATGGTAGGTGAATATGTGGAAGAGTGGGTGTGAGGGTGGAGAAGGGAGAATACTAGCAGGGTGACTGTGTGAGGGTGGAAAGGTCAGTACATTTATTAGGGAGGGAAGCTGGCAGGGTGGATGGTTGAGTGAGTGGGAGGGTGAAGGGAGTATATAAAAAGGGAGATAAAGGGCGTTTCTGTAGGCGGGAGGGAGGTAGATGTAAGAGTGGGAGGAGGGAGTATATAAGTAGGGAGATTAAGGGTAAGTGGGTGGAGGAAAAAGACCGTACAGTGAGGAGGGAGGAGAGGTGGGTAGTGGTAGGTGGAAGGGTCGGAGGGAGGTGGATGGGAGGGTGGGATATACAGTAAGGAGAGTCTCGTTAGTAAAGCCGTGGGACTCATCGCGACCACCACCTCTACCACACTCTCCAGCTTCTGCCCACACGCCACACTAACTCTACCGCACCATAACGCTGCCTTCATAACACAGCCCTAACACAATAACACAATCTTAAACGCTCTCTTCTCACATCAACGCTTTCCTAAGGTCGAGAAGGAGATTAAACGGGTTCTTGGGAGTGTTTTTTTCAGGTTCATGGTACAGAAGAAGGGCCAGACTACCACCAGGGCCATATAACTACCCCTGGAAATACCCCAAACTCCTACGAAAGCCTTGTCCAATACATGTACTTGCGAAGTGTTTAAAAATAAGGGCTTAAGCCTTTAGTTGATCAAGGTGAAGTACTTTTAGACATCACAACTTTTACTGTTCTCCTCCTCCTCCTCCTCCTCCTACTACTACTACTACTACTACTACTACTACTACTACTACTACCACTACTACTACCAGGCTCTATCTAAAACCTCACACTGATTCTAACACACCCTAACATGACATTCCCTTCACAAAGACTACCACACATTGCTCTGACGCCTTCCTAGAAATCAAATCAAAATAAAGAGGTCTCTACAGAAAAGTGACCTCTCTCTCTCTCTCTCTCTCAAGCAAGGTCACCTCTTCAAAAGCTCCGCCTAATCTCAGTTTCTTTACGTTAGATCACGAGAGAGAGAGAGAGAGAGAGAGAGAGAGAGAGAGAGAGAGAGAGAGAGAGAGAGAGAGAGAGAGAGAGAGAGAGAGAATTCTAGTCTTCTCTCTCTCTCTCTCTCTCTCTCTCGTTGTGCAGCTCCATTAAGCAAACCAATAATATCGATCTTACGGTAAGGCAATCTTGCTAATGTCTACACCACCACCATCACCACCACCACCACCATAACCACCACCATCACCACCACCACCATAACCACCACCACCACCACCATAACCACCACCACTATAACTTCACCTTTCCTATTAACGTCACCTCCATCGCCTGCTCTCAACCACCACTTCCACACACACCACCATCACCACCACCACCACCATCATCACCATTCCCACCTCCACTGCCGCCATCACTGTTACCATCACCACCATCACCTCCACCGCCACTACCACCGCTAACACCACGCTCCATCGCCACCGCCCTTAACTGGTACTGCGGCCATCCATTCAACTCCAGTGTCGTCACCTCCTCCACCACCACCACCACCAGCCCGGATAATTACCTGACCAACATTGCAATACTCAACAACTATAATAAGAACAAGAACAACTCCTCCTCTTCCTCCTCTGGCTCACTGGAAGGAAACAGCGAACTGTACTCAACGGACAGGCCTTCGAGTGGCTCCCGGTCACAAGTGAAGTGCCACAGGGGTCAGTGCTGGGACCCATACTCTCCATTATATAGGATATATCAACGACCTAGAACTAGGATTAAAATCCACCCTTTCAAAATTTGCCGACGACACAAAGGTGTGTGGGAAGGCCCTCACGACATAAGACTGCGAAATTATCCAGAGAGACCTGGACCTGATCACTCAGTGGTCAGAAAAATGGCAGATGTCCTTCAACACTACCAAATGTAAAGTAATGCATATCGGATCCTGAAACAGCAACCACACATACCACATGGGTGGCGAACCACTACAGGTAGTGCAAGAGGAAAGAGACCTCGGGGTCACCATCAGCAGGGACTTGAAACAAACAAAACACTGCAAGTCCGCCTGTAAGAAAGCCAATACAATGCTCGGGTTCATAGCGAGGAACTTCGAATACAAGACGCCAGGAGTTATGTTATCCTTGTATAATTCGCTGGTAAGGCCCCACCTGGAATACGCCGTCCATTTCTGGTCTTCAAATTACAGGAAAGACATTGAATTACTTGAGAGAGTGCAACGCCGCGCCACGAAGATGATACCATCACTGAGGACGAAACCTTACGAAGAGTGACTCGAGCGACTCAACCTCTTCACGTTGGAAAAGAGACGACTGCGGGGAGACAGATACAAGTCTTTAAGTACCTGAACAAGCTCAGCAACGTTGATCACTCAAAACTCTTCACGCTACAACCTAACCCGAGGACAAGAAACAATGGAAAAACAATTCAAGCAAAGCGATGCAATACCGACATCGGCAGGAGTTATTTCTCGAATAGAGTTGTTCGCCACTGGAACAGCCTTCCTGCAGAAGTAGTTAGCGCAGAGACCATCAACTCCTTCAAGAAACGCATTGATCGCCACTTTGCTGCATCGGGAGTATCCAAGAGTAGGTACACAAGTGCTTTAATCCTTCCCTGCAGGCCACTCCTGTGGCTGACGGATTGATTAAATCACTGAAAGCAGGCAGCCTTGTAATGAGCCAACAGGCTTTCTGCTGCCTGCTAGTCCATGTTTCCATGTTTCCTCTTCCTCCTCCTCGTCCTCCTCCTCCTCCTCCTCCTTCTACTACTACTACTACTGCTACTACTACTACTACAAAGACCTCACTGTTCCTGGCCTCCGTATAATAATAAAAAGACCAAATGAAATAAATAAACTAGTTGATGAAGGAAAATAACGCAAGCCAAGTAACTTATATGTGTTGGAGTACAATTCACGTCATTTTAATTATATTTCAGAGCAGAATTCAGAGCCATTAAAAAGAATTAAGCCAAAATAAAAATCAGTTTATATTTTGTTAGGTTAATATAGAATGCAGTAGGGGAGGAAGCAAAGGAATCGGTGCCAAAGGGAAGGAAGGAGGGAGAAAGGACGAGGAAGGGAGGGAAGGGAGGGAAGGGAGGGATAAGGAGAATAAGTGATGGGAACAGGAAGGGCGAGGGGAGATAAAAGACAATAGAGGAAGGGTTGACATATGAATTAGACTGCACGTAATGTGTGAATAATACGAATATACGGATAAAAATACACCTGATATGCACGTAACTGTAAAATCTACACACACACACACACACACACACACACAGGCAAGCAGCTAAAATATGGGAACATAAGTCATACACGAAATTGAGTAAAACTACGTAATATTCACAATACAAGAAAAAAAACGATAAAATAAAAGGATAAAGGAGTGACAATAATGAACGGATAGATAATTAATAGTGAACGATTAACGAAATATAAATAAGAATTAATATGCTACGATGATAAATAGTGACACAATGTAAATAAATGTAGTTACAGTAAAGTTTGGAGCAATAAATAATATAAAAAATAAACAAACGAAAATAAAATGAGAAAAATATCACCAGAGAAGAAAAACGAGTGAATACATAAAATAAATAAATAAATGAAACAGAATTAGTACGAGACAAAAAAAGAGGAAGGTAAATGAATTAAAATAGGATACATAAGAAAATGGAAAAGAGTAAGGTGGCCGGGTGGGAAGGCAATAAAAAAGAGGGCGAAGGAGGGATGAAAAATAAGAGAAAACAGGAAATTAAGAAGAATCTAAATACTAATAATAGGAAAAAGAGAGGTAGTTGGTGGCAATAACAGGAAACAGTAAATAAAGAAAAATAACCAGAAATAAAAATAGCAAAAAATTAGTAGGTAGGAAAAATGAAAGGGAAAAACAGTAAATTAAGAAGAATCTAAATACTAATAATAGAGAAAAAGAGAGGTCGTTGGTGGCAATAACAGGAAACAGTAAATACAGAAAAATAACCAGTAATAAAAATAGCAAAATATAAGTTGGTAGGGTGAAAAATAAAAGGAAAAACAGTAAATTAAGAAGAATCTAAATACCAGTAATAGGAAAAAGAGAGGTCGTTGGTGGCAATAACAGGAAACAGTAAATACAGAAAAATAACCAGTAATAAAAATAGCAAAATATAAGTAGGTAGGGTGAAAAATAAAAAAAAATAAAAACAGGAAATTAAGAAGAATCTAAATACTAATAATAGGAAAAGAGAGGTAGTTGGTGGCAATAACAGGAAACAGTAAATAAAGAAAAATAACCAGAAATAAAAAAAAGCAAAATATAACTAGGTAGGGTGAAAAATGAGAGGGAAAAACAGTAAATTAAGAAGAATCTAAATACTAATAATAGGTAAAAGAGAGGTAGTTGGTGGCAATAACAGGAAACAGTAAATACAGAAAAATAACCAGAAATAAAAATAGCAAAATATAAGTTGGTAGGATGAAAAATAAAAGGAAAAACAGGAAATTAAGAAGAATCTAAATACTAATGATAGAAAAAAGAGAGGTAGTTGGTGGCAATAACAGGAAACAGTAGATACAGAAAAATAACCAGTAATAAAAATAGCAAAATATAAGTTGGTAGGATGAAAAATAAAATAAAAAAACAGTAAATTAAGAAGAATCTAAATACTAATAACAGAAAAAAAGAGGTCGTTGGTGGCAATAACAGGAAACAGTAAATACAGACGAATAACCAGTAATAATAAAAAAGAATTGGAAGGGTGAAAAAATAAAAGAAAAAAACTGTAAATTAAGAAGAATATAAGAACTAAGAATAGGAAAAAAAGAGGTAGAAGGGAGGCAATAAGAGGAAACAGTAAATACAGAAAAATAACCAGTAATAAAAATAAAAAAAAGAATTGGTAGGGTGAAAAATAAAAGGAAAAAACTGAATATTAAGAAGAAAATAAGAACAAAGAACAGGATAAAAGAGTGGGTAGAAGGGTGGCAATAAGAAACATGAACAAAAAAAAGACGGTAGGGCAAAAAAAAAAGAAGCAAATAAATTCAAACGAGTCAGAAAAGAGAGAGAGAGAGAAAAAAAAAGTAAAGGTGGTTGGATGAAAAACCAAAAAAAAAAAAAAAAGATGAAATTAGAAAAAAAAAATGATAGCGATGTGGTGGGGAGGAAAATACAAGGGGGCGGAGTGTGGGGAGGGGAAGGGAAGGGGGGGGTAGGGGGGCGCCGCTACCCCCTCAAGGCTGAGTTGTGTACGTATGGTTTCACTGGAGCTTATTTATTGCCGCCAGGGGAGGGAGAGAGGTAATTCACGGCCCTCCCTCATCTGTTTCCCTCCTTTTCTTCCTCCTCCTCCTCCTCCTCCTCCTCCACTACCTCTTCAACCTGCTGTTTCACTTGTTATTTCTCTCTCCTCATTTTATTACATATACTTTCTTTATCTATCCTGTGCTCTCTGTTTTCTTCTCGTTTTCTTGTTTTCTTTCCCAATTCTTGTTCTTTCCCAATGCTGTGCTCTCTCCTCCTCCTCCTCCTCTTCCTCCTTCTCCTAGGCGGGGAGATGTGAAGGTGGATGGAATTAAGGGGAGGGGGTGGGGAGGTGGAGGAAAGGGAAAGAGGGTGGATGGAGGAATGAGGGGAAGGCTGTGAGGAAAGAGGGTGGGGAGAGGGGATGAGGGGAGACAGTTGGAAGAGGTTGGGGAGTGGAAGTGAAGAAAGGTCAGGGAAAAATGGGGGTGGAGGAGTGAGGGGGAGAACCGGGAGGAGGGTTGCTAGGGATGTGGGGAGGGGAGGAAGGAGGTTGGAGGGGAGGGAAGGAAGGGAGGGAAAGGGGAGGAGAGGAACGGGGAGGAGGAGAAAGTGGAGAGGAGGGAGGAAGGAGAGATTGTGGAGAGGGGAGGAAGAGTGCAGGAAGGGAAGAAAAGAGGCTGTGGGGAGGGGAGGAACGGGGGCAGAGGGGAGGGGAGGAAGGGAGGGTGAGAGAAGGGGAGGAAGGAGAGTGAGGGGAAGAGAGGAAGGGTAAGGGGAGGAGAGGAACGGGGTGGAGGGAAGGGAAGGAAGGGAGGGTGAGTGGAGGGTATGAAGGGGAGTGAGGGGAAGAGAGGAAGGAGGAGAGGAACGGTGTGGAGGGAAGGGCAGGAAGGGAGGGTGAGTGGAGGGTATGAAGGGGAGTGAGGGGAAGAGAGGAAGGTAAGGGGAGGAGAGGAACGGGGTGGAGGGAAGGGAAGGAAGGAGGTGAGTGGAGGTATGAAGGGGAATGAGGGAAGAGAGGAAGGGTATGGGGAGGAGAGGAACGGGGCAGAGGGAAGGGGAGGAAGGGAGGGTGAGAGTAGGGTATGAAGGGGAGTGAGGGGAAGAGAGGAAGGGTAAGGGGAGGAGAGGAACGGGGTGGAGGGAAGGGAAGGAAGGGAGGGTGAGTGGAGGGTATGAAGGGGAGTGAGGGGAAGAGAGGAAGGGTAAGGGAAGGAGAGGAACGAGGTGGAGGGAAGGGAAGGAAGGGAGGGTGAGAGGAGGGTATGAAGGGGAGTAAGGGAAAGAGAGGGAGGGGATGAAAGTAAGAGTTCTTTGGGGATGTAGGCAAAACCAGTTCTATATTTTTTGGGGGAGGGGAACGAGAGAAGGACATGAGAGACGCGAGTGCCATCACCATCACCACCACTATCACCACCACTATCACCACCACCACCACCGCCATTATCACCCTCGCCATAACCATTACCACCGCCACCATTACCTGTGAGAGACATGAACGGCGTAAGAAGAGAGAGAGGAGAACGTTTGGTGACAGGTGAACGAGAAAGAAGAGGAAAAACAGGAGATGCATGTCTGATTTTCTAACCCCCAAGAGTCCTGTCAGAGGTAAGAGGGTGAGGAGAGGACAACCTTTGACACAGACGGATGTACCAAACAGCTCATAAAGAGGAAGAGGTAAAGGAAGAACACACTACTTTTTGGCTGTGAAATTTGGGGTGGATAGAATTAACCACTTGACTGCGGATTTCCTACAAGAAGACATCACCAAGCTACAGGAATACAACAAAAAGTGGCTGATACAATTCAATGAAGAAAAATTTAAAGTCATGCACCTTGGGATGGGAAATCAAGCATACCAATACCACATGGAAAACACTCCACTATCCACCACAGAGGCAAAGAAAGACTTGGGAGTATTTTTACCACGCTACCAGTGAAATCCAAAGCCGTGCCAATCGCAGCGGACGGGTTAAGGGGAGACTAGGAAGGGAAAGTATTGAGGGGATGGAGAAGTGGAGGAAAGGGAAAGAGGGTGGATGGAGGAATGAGGGGAAGGCTCTGATTGAAGAGGGTGGGGAGAAGGGATGAGGGGAGACAGTGACTTTAGTAAATATGACTCCGATTGACTTGACTTGCTGTAACAGTACCTTCAGCTTAGAGGATGACTGAAAGCTTATGGATCTACTGATACTGAAAGACATGACACGGCTGAAGAAGGAAGGGCAGTTGGTGGCGCTTCGAAGAACAGTATCGGACAACTATCTAAAATTAATACCAAGAAAGAGAATCAAATAATACCAAGCTAATACCCGCTCCAACGAATAATACGCTCTCTCCTCCTCCTCTTCCTCCTCCTCTTCCTCTTCCTCCTCCACGTAATTATAAAAATCTGCGTCATCACCCAACCAGTTTTAGCTAGTCACAGCAAGAGTCGGCAGCCCTGAAGTGCGTGTGTGTGTGTAGTTTGGCAAGGAAGGTACAGAAGAGAGGAAAATGGGAAGGTCAGTGAAGGAAGAGAAAAAAGGAATGAGAGGGAAAGGGATGTGAGGGAATGATGAGAGTAGAGACGAAGATAAAAAATATATAAAAGATGAAAGAAGTATATGAAAGAAAACACATATGCATGCACTAACATCCACTGAAACACACACACACACACACACACACACACACACACACACACAATTTGAGTAGCGGGCTTTTTTTTTCACATTTGTTACTTTTTTTTTGCCCTTGAACTGACTCCTCTGCTGTATAACACACACACACACACACACACAAACACACACACACAAAGACAGACATCTAAACAAACATACACCCAAAACACACACACAAACACATATATGTCCAAAGAAACACACACAAAACACACACACACGCAGGCCTTTATACGTCGAAACACACACACACACACACACACACACACACACACACACACACACACAAAACGCCGGGCCGAGTGAGAGAACGAGCCGAGACGTGTAACAAGAGGCGCTGGGTCACGTCTCCGCCTCCGCCTCCACCGCCGCCGAAGGAAAGTTAGGGCGCAAGGCTGTTTTCCCACTTCATCTCACTCTCTCGCCTCTCCCTCGCGGTCCACAAGTCGCCAAACATTGACTCCCAAGTTGAAATTACCTCGGAATATGTATCTCTGAGTGCCTGCCCGCCTGCTTGTAGTATCTTCCCTTCATCCCTTCGTCCGCTTCTTAACTCTTTCCTAATGCCAAGACAGACACTTAGATTATTAACTTTGAGTGTGTCCTTGCCTGCCTGAATGTCTGTTTGTATTATTTCTTTCCTTATTTAATCAATTATCTCTCTCTCTCTCTCTCTCTCTCTCTCTCTCTCTCTCTCTCTCTCTCTCTCTCTCTCTCCCCCCTCCCTCTCCCTCTCTCTCTCCCGGCCAAGCACTCTCCTCCCCTCCACCGTAACAGGAAGCGTCACGGGACAAATATAGAACGGCCGAGCGAGAAGAAAAAAAACATACGCATAATGAATGTTGATTGCCGCTCACAAATTACGCACGCCATTACCCTCTATACTTTTTAGGTGTGCGTGTGTGTGGGGGGGTGGGGGGGAGGGGGAGGGGGTAATTAACGGCACATTTGTTAAGTAAGGGAGGCGGTGGAGGATTTATTGTACTTTTCCCGCGGTCGTTTGCAAATGAGACGAGACACAATTAGGTCACGTTACACTAAAATTAGGGTCATTAGGGGACGTATTTTTTTGGGGGAGGAGACAGGTAATAGTAAGGGCGACTGACAGACTAACTAACAAACGACGATGCTCAGGTGAAGGGGAAAGAAGGAAAGGGAGGGGAGGAAGGAAAGACGAGGGAGGAGGGAAAGGAAATATGCAGTTAGGGAGGAAAAGGAAGATGGAGAAGGAAGATAAGAAGGAAGGGGAGGAAAGAAAGAAGGGAAAGAAGGTAGAGGAAATAAGCAGTTAGGGAGGAAAAAGGAAGATATAGAAGGAAGATAAGGGATAAGAAGGAAGGGAAGGAAGGAAAGAGGAGACGAAGGTAAAGGAAATAAGGAGTTTAGAGAGAAAAAGGAAGAAATAAAAGGAAGATAAGAAGGAAGGGAAGGAAAAAGGAAAAGGAAAAAAAGTAAATTAGAGAGAAAAAGAGATATAGAAGGATAAACCATGGAAAGAGGAAGTAAGGAAAAGAGGAAGAGGGAAGGAGGAGGAGAGGGGAAGAAAAATATAGAAGACTGAAATGGAAGGAAAAAAAAAAGAGGTATATAAACGGTTACAAACGGGATAGGAAGGGGAAGGATAAAAGGGGGAAGGGGAAAGGGAAAGAAAAAAATGAAAGTGCTGCAAGGAAGGAAGGAAGGAAGGAAGGAAGGAAGGAAGGAAGGAAGGGAAGATATACGAAAACAAGGAATGAGGAGAGAAGGAAGGAAACAGGAGGGTGGTTAATAAAAGAAAGGAGGAAGGAAGGACGAGAAAGAGTAAGGGATGGAAGGAAATAGAAGAATACGTGATGGGAAGAAGAAGGGGAAGAGGCGAAAAGAATTACATGGAAACGATGGGAAAAGGAAGAATGGGAAGAAAGAGAGAGATAAGAAGAATAAGCGATAGGAAGAAGGGGAGAAGCGGCAAAAATCAGATAAAGAAGACGAGGATGGTAAGGGATTGAAGTGAAGGAAGGGAGAGGAAGAGAGAGTGATTGGAAGGGAAGCAGGAGTTACATGAGAAGGATAAGAAAAGATAAGAAATTGAAGTAAAGGAACGGTTAGGAGGAAGAAGGGATAAAGGAGGAAGAGAGAAGCGGGATAAGAGTTAGGAAAGTGGAAAGTAGGGAAAGGGAAAGGAGGGAGGGATGGAAGGGATAAGAAAATGAGGGAGTAAAGAGGAAGAGGGAGGGACAAGTTAGGTATGAGAAAAAGGAGAAGAGGAAGAGTAAAGAAAGGGAGAGGAAGAAAAAGGGATAAAAGAGGGAGAGAGGTAGGCAAGAGGAAAGGGAGGAAGGGTAATGGAGAGAGTAAAGAAAGGAAGAAGAAGAGGAGATAAAAGAGGAAGAGAGGTAGGCAAGAGGAAGAGGAGGAAGGGTAATGGAGAGAGTAAAGAAAGGAAGAAGAGGAGATAAAAGAGGAAGAGGAAGAGGCGGTAACAGAGAGGTAAGAGGAGGGGAAGAAAGGGCAGTGACCTCTTGGATCCCTTGTCTTCCTCCTTCCCTGAGATGTCTTCCTGCATGGGTCACGCACACACACACACACACACACACACACACACACACACACACACACACACCTGCAGAACCATTTAGAAATCAATACACAATACCAAAAATCTCTCTCTCTCTCTCTCTTTTTCGTGACCTCTCTTTGACCTTTTAATACGCCGGACAAGGTCACTCGACACGTTGGAAGAAAAATGTAAATTACCTTCATTAAAATATAATTAAGGTAAAAAGGTGAGATTTAAAGGACCCTGCATATGAATGGCAAAGATAGATAGATAAATAGACAGATAAATATAGATAGATAGGCAGATAGATATAGAGAGAGAGTGTGAGAGTGAGAGTGTGAGTGTGAGTGTGTGTGTGTGTGTGTGTGTGTGTGTGTGTGTGTGTGTGTGTGTGTGTGTGTGTGTGTGTGTGTGTGTGTGTGTGTGTGTGTGTGTGTGTGTGTGTGTGTGTGTGTGTGTGTGTGTGTGTGTTTGGTCACGTAAAAGGAGAGAAAGGACCAAGTGAGGAGAGAAAGAGAGGTGAGAGGAGGAAGAGAAAGATGGAGAGGAGGAGGAGAAGGAGAACAGAAGGAAGGACAAGAAAGAGAGTAGATGACGAGAGGAGAAGGAATGGAGGAAGAATGAAGGAATGGAAGGAAAGTGGAGGTAAGGGTGAAGGAGTGGACAGGAGAAAAGATGGAAGAGTGGAAGAGAGGTGGAGGAGTGGAAGAGGAGAGGAAGAGGAGTAGAAGAAGAAAGAAAAGGAATATAAGAATGGAAGATTGAAGAGGAAGAAAAATGGAGGAATGAAGGAGAAGAGAGGTGGAGGAAAGGAAGAAGAGAGGAAAAGGAGATGAAAAAAGAAAAAAAAATGAAAAAAATGGAAAAAAGTGAAGAAAAAGAGTGAATAAGGAAAATGGAGGAAAGAATGAGAGGTGGAGGAATGGGAGGAGAGAGAAAAGAAGCAGATGAAGAAAAAAAATGGACAGAAGGAATGGAGAAGAGGTGGAGGAGAGGAGGAGGAGGAAGAGGAAGAGGAGGAGGAGAGGAGGAGGAGGAAGAGGAAGAGGAGGAGGAGGAGGAACCTAAGTCGTACATAACCTCCCTGGCCGTCACCATGGCAACCTAGGAACACCAGCAACACACTCCCTACCCTCCCTTCCCTCTCCCTTTTCTCCCTCCCTCCCTCACCCTGCCTACGCCCTCACCTTGTCCCAATCCCCGCTAAATCTCCCTGGCTTCCCCTTCTATGCTGTTCTATATATTCTCCCTTTTTTTCTTTCTTCCTGCTTCCTTCTCTCCCTTTTGTCTGATTTTTTTCTCCTTAATCTCCCTTTTATTTTTCTTCCTGTCTCCTCCCTCACTGTCCCAATCCCAGCTAAATCTCCCTGGCTTCACCTTATATGCTGTTTTATATTCTCCCTTTTTCCCCTCTCCCTTTTATTTGTTCTTTCTCCCTAACTGTTCCTTCTGTTTTATCCTTTTCCTCCCTACCTATCTTTTCTTATCTCCCTTCTTCTCTCTGTCCTCTCCCTTATTTCGTCTTTATCAACGTTATCTTTTTTTTAATCTTCCTTCTATATTCTACTTTTCCTCCCTATCCTCCCTTCCTCCCTAATTTTTCTCCTCTCCCTTTCCTCCCTTACATCTTCTTCATCTACGTTACCTTTCCTTTACTCTCCCTTCTATATTCTCTTTTTCCTCCCTACCAATATTTTTTTCTCCTCTCCCTTCTTCTCCCTGACTACCCCATTTTCACAGCGTCCTGAACCTTATCGTCTCCCTTCTCTCTCTCTCTCTCTCTCTCTCTCTCTCTCTCTCTCTCTCTCTCTCTCTCTCTCTCTCTCTCTCATTCATTCTTTTTTCTTTCTTTCCTTCTTCCTTCACATTAACATCCACTTCCTTCCATTCTAACCTCTCCCTCCTCCATTTTTCCCTTTTCTTCTTCCCTTCTTCCACATCAACATTATCCTTTACCTTTATGTCCTTCCTTTTCCTTCCCTTAACATAATCTCTCTCTCCCTCTCTCCTTCCTTCCCATCACCTTAATTCCCACTCCAACACTCACACCTTCACCCTAATGAGCCTTCTGTTCTTCACCTGCCCAAATACCTTACACACTAGCCAGGTAACATGGACTCAGGTGGAAGGGTGACAGAGTGGTGGTGGCGTAGAAATGGAAGGGGGGAAGGTGGTAAGGGAGAGAGGGAGGAGTGTAAAATTTATCTGTCTGTCTCAATTTCTACTTCTGTTTATTTTATATCGCCTCTCCCTCCTCCCCTTCCCATCATCAACCCATCCTCTCTCTCTTAATTCCCTCCCTCCGTTACCCTTACTCTGTCTGTTTAGCTATCTTTTTCTCTCTTCAATAGTCAATTCAATAGTCAATAGTCAGGTCACATAGACACAAACACGGTCGCCTCTATCTGTTTATCTCTCTTTTTCTCTCTTCAATAGTACTCACATCTCAGGTCACACACACACGCACGCACGGTCGCCTCGCTCACCTGGAAAGAAACAAATTAACCAACATTAGCCGAAGCGACGAAGCGTATTCACTGACCTATTAATATTATGGGCGTCGTTCTTTTTACCTGCTCACTCGGTTCAAGAGGGAAATTTATTGCAGCGACGGGTAAAAAAATAGAGCGTTGTTGTATTTAAATGGTGTTGTAAGTACTTAATGAGGTAATTATAAAAACGGCGATAATAATTACATGCATAAAAAAAGATTTGATGGTGATGATACTATTATTGTTATTAGTATTATAATATGTAATAGCATTAGTAGATGTGGTTGTAGTGGTGGAGAAGGAGGAGGAGGAGGAGGAGGATAATAATAAAAACAATAACAATAATAATAATAATAATAAAGAAGAAATAGAAGAACAAGAACTAGAACGAGAAAAAGAACAAGAAAAGGAGAAAAAAAGAATAGACAAGAAATAATAAGAGGCAAAATAAAAAAAGAAGAAAAATAAGGTAATGACAAAATAAATAAAATAAAGAGGACAAAAAAGAATGTCCATCCGTCTTCGTCACACTGAACACGCTGAGTGACAAGACAAAAAAGAAAAAAAGAAGAAAAAACTAAACACTATTACTCTTGGTCTGGGTCTTGGCGGGCTGGGAGGAGAAGAGAGGGACAGACAGGCAAGAGGGATGAGACCCATTACCAGCGAAGGAAGGAAGGGAAAAAAAAATTTAGACACACAGCTATATAAAAAAACATAAAATAAAAAAATTAAAAAACTACATATTGAAATTTTGTAATCACTTCTGCATTCTCTACTCTCTCTCTCTCTCTAAAGCCCTCTCGCCCACGGTACCAAAGTTTTTTTCTTTCAGGAGAGAGAGAGAGAGGAAGCACACACTTTCTTTTCTATTTCTCTGTTTGTGTTTAAGGTGCTTGAAAACACACACTTCCACGCGTTCCCTGGTCAGGTGGGCGGGTCAGTGACAGGCCGCACAAAACACAGCCCCCGCAAATACCTCACGAACGACACGGCATTTACTCGCTTCAGCACGGAGCCGCTTTAATGGAGGGGCGGCGGCGCAGTACAAAGTTGAACCGTATAATTTTTTTTTCACCTGCCTGTTTTTTGCGCACCTGGGAACACAAAGGCGGCGGGTGCTGTGGCGGAGTCCCTTGTTGGTCACGTGTAAAAGGTCACGAGCAAGCCTTTGTCTGCGTTGTGGCGGTACAGTCCAGCGTTGCCAGATTGCCTTACTCAGCCTCTTCCTTATACCGACTTCCGAAGCAAAATCTGTCTCCTACACCCAAATAACGAGACTCATTTATAGCTATCATTACAATCGTTAATTTCTGATGTCTTTTGGGGATCGTCAAGGGTCAAAAAATAGTAAACACCAAGCTCTGAGTACAACAATCTGGCAACGGTGGTACAGAGTATTAAAAAAGCGGTATTCGGTGGTTTTAAAGCACGATATATGTTGCAACGATAGATGATGCTTTCTGAATTAAAACTATAGGACAATATTCTGAAATTTTTTGGGACTTAAAACGTTGGGCCAGTTCGACAGTTTGACACAGCGGGTTCTTAAACTAGCAAGAGAAACAGAAAATACGATAAAAATTCCTTATATAGAGCCTGGTATTCCTATAGATGCTAAGAAAATCGAGGAAACTATACTGGAAACCGAAAATAAGCCGAAAATAATAAATAAAAAAGTCGAAACATAGATATTTAGGAGACTGTAGTTTTGGTTTAGACGCTCACAAAGACACTACTTGGACCGAGGAGCTGCGCCCAAGTCACACATCCACATTACCTAAGGCTTTCGTAGAGGCTATTGTGTTGGCATTTCCATGGTTAGTGCTACGAGCCTACTGAATACTGATAGATTATATAGTTTCTTCGTCACGAGTAAAGGTTAGAACGAGTCTTATGTCTGTGTCATGAAGGTACAGGGTATGGGGAAACAGTTTTCGGTAGCCTTGAAGCTTGATGTATTTTGCAGCGCCAGACGAGGCATTCAGAATCAACACCAAAGGACCATATTTTCAAACGTTTCGGGGCCTCCACACACACGTTTGGTAAGGCTTGAAGAGATTACAAGCTTTCTTCTTCTTCTCTCTCTCTCTCTCTCCCCCTATTTATTTCCCTCTCTCAGACACCAGAAACTTCAATGTCAGAATAAATTATAATTCCGAATATGATAAATAGGAACTGTCGAACGCGCAAAGGCAAAGAAAATAAAGAAAAAAGGACAAGGTCATTGCAGATTTAAGGAGAGATACGACCTTATTAATTCTTCTGTATCTCTCTCTCCTTCGTTGACAGGGCCCAGAAAGTTTAATGTCAGAAAAAAAACTAATTTGAAATATAATAAACAGGAAAGAGAAGAAAATATTTGGATGATGCAGATACGAAGGAGGGAGGGATACGAGTTCCGTAGAGGTTGTTTTAGTGTTTCTGTGGGTAGTTATATGAGCCTAGTAATAAACCAAATACTAGAATACTAAAAAAAGAATAAGAAACAGTACTTTAAAAGGTGACAGACAGTAAGAAACAATGGTAGTCAAGGTGTGAATGACTTAGAAGGAAACCATAACACCACAATAGTAAAATAGACACTTGTAAAATAGTAAAAAAAAACGGTGCTTCTAAAGGTGAGAAATATAAACAGAGAAAAAAAGAAAAAGTTAAAATGTAGCACAGAAGAGTTATGAGGCTCATGTTTCTTTGCCCTCATTAATGCAACACACACACACACACACACACACACACACACACACACACGTACCTCATATATTCTTCATACTTTCCTTTTCTTCCTTTCCTCAACGCATTTTCCCTCCCTTTCTATTTAGCGGCAGGGAGTTGGATGGCATAAGGGGGGGAGGGGGAGAGGGGAAGGGGGAGGGGGAAGGGGAGATTGAAGAAAGGGGGTGTGGGTAGTGGGTCAGTGGGGGGTAGGGGAGGGTAAAGGGGGGAGGCAGGAGAAGGGGGGGAGGGGGCGAAGTTAAACTGGGTCATTTGAGGTAAAAAGCAAGTGAAAAACTGTTCCTTTTATTCAACGTGCGCTCTCTCTCTCTCTCTCTCTCTCTCTCTCTCTCTCTCTGACATAATCTCTCCCATTTCCTTTCTTTTCACAAGTCACATAATTTTACATTTAATTATTTTCATTTTCTTTTTCATTTGCCACTCTTTATTTTCTTTCTATTCATATTTTTTTTTACATGCTTCTCTATCACATATGTCTGTCTGTTTGTGTCAGCCTGTCTGTCTGTCTATGTCTGTCTGTCTCTATTTGTCTGTGTTTCTGTCTGTCTGTCTGTCTGAGTCTGTCTGTCTGTCTGTCTCTCTGTCTGTCTCTCTCTCTCTCTCTCTCTCTCTCTCTCTCTCTCTCTCTCCTTACCTTATCTTATCGGGACCTATCGCCGCCTTTGCATTCCTTTCACTACATTCCTTTCATTCCCGATTCCTGATTCCAACTCTTAATCACACTTACGCGATTCTCATCTTAGCCTCGATACGCCCGTCGGACCGTCTTATTTTAGCCGTCTGTCCGTCTGTCTGTTTAACCGCATGTCTGTTCGTTTGTTTTTTTTTTTTTTTTTTTTTTACAGCTAAGGAGACAGCTCAAGGCGCAAAAAAAAAAGAGAAAAAGGCCTGCTACTCACTGCTCCCGAACAGAGGTTAAAGGAGTGTCCAAAATCAGAGGTTAATTTCGGGAGGAGAGGTGTCCTGATACCCTCCTCTTGAAAGAGTTCAAGTCGTAGGCAGGAGGAAATACAGATGAAGGAAGATTGTTCCAGAGTTTACCAGCGTGAGGGATGAAAGAGTGAAGATGCTGGTTAACTATTGCATAAGGGGTTTGGACAGTATAGGGATGAGCATGAGTAGAAAGTCGAGTGCAGCGGGGCCGCGGGAGGGGGGGAGGCATGCAGTTAGCAAGTTCAGAAGAGCAGTCAGCGTGGAAATATCGATAGAAGATAGAAAGAGAGGCAACATTGCGGCGGAATTTAAGAGGTAGAAGACTATCAGTATGAGGAGGAGAGCTGATGAGACGAAGAGCCTTAGCCTCCACTCTGTCCAGAAGAGCTGTGTGAGTGGAGTCCCCCACACATGAGTTCGTCCGTCTGTTTGTCTGTTTGTCTTTAGTCTTCTTTAGTTATATGTGTTTTCCTTTCTCTCTGTTTCTTCTTTCTGTTTGCCTGTAAGTCTGTTTTGAATGTCGGTTTGCCAGTGTGTGTATGTGTGTCTTTCTCAATTAAAATCATTTGATACGGAAGTCTAAACAAATATATACTCACACACACACACACACACACACACACACACACACACACACACACACACACACACACACACACACACACACAGCTCAACGCCACACAGTTTTATCTCTCAACTTTTCTCTCTGCAAGAGCTGACAAACTTACTCCATTATTCGCCTTTTTGAGTGGGATATACGCGTACATTATGCGGCCCAAGAACAGGAGAATATAAATAAGAAAAAGTTTGGGATAGTGAAGTTCAGAAGGTGATCTAGAACTGTATGTGTCAAGCTAGGAAGAGTAAAGACTTTATAACGAAAAATAACTCATAATTCAAATCTATACATGTATATATTAAGATTCAAGAAAAGATAAAAAATATACATGTGAACAGAATTAAGGGATATAGATGCATAAAGAAAAATATAGAAGTAATGAATTAAAACAGTGAAATGAGGAGCAAGAATGACGATGATGATGATGAAGTTGGGCCTAATAATAATAATGATGGTGATTAAACAAGAAAAAAAAGTTAAGAATAATTACACGTAAGAAAAAATGCATAGAAATTTATGGAGTAATAAACACTGTAATGGATGGTGACAATGAGGACGATGACGATGAAGATGGTGATTATGATAGTGATGATGATGATGACGATGATGATGAGGGTAATGACGCTGATAGAGCCATTAGGTGAAGGGTCCTGAGGTAATTGTTTATGAGGGGAGAGGAAGTAACGAAGGGAACACGATTAACTGACGGAAGGGTTGACGAAGACGGGAGGAAGGAAGAAAACACACATGAGGGAAGAAAGATGGAATGGGAAAGGAAGGAAGGAAGGAAGGGAAGATGAGGGGAGGAGAAGAGAGTGATTGATGGATGGATGGCTGTATGAAGGGAAAAAGGAAGAAAAATAGGCAAAATAAGAAAGAAAAGAGAAAGAAGGGAGCCAATGGAAAAAATAAATTAACATAAAACACACATGAACGAAGAAAGATGGAAGGGGAAAGAAAGGAAGGAAGGGAGGGAAGATGAGGGGAGGAGAAGAGAGTGATTGATGGATGGATGACTGTATGAAGGGTAAAAGTTTTTAATTAACTTGTATGCCCGTCTTTTTGGTGCTAATCTTATTCAAATCTATAACTAACTAATCTATTCTTCGTTCCTTATTTTCGAGGTATTTCTTTTATTAACTTCGATGCCTGTCTTTTTTGGTACTTTTCTTATTCCAATTTATAACTAACTAATCTATTTTTCTTTCTGTATATTTTCTAGTTATTTTTTTTCATTAACATCTACGCTCATCTTTTTGGTGCTTCTCTTATTCCAATTTATAACTAACTTATCTATTCCACTTTCCTTATTTTTCAAGTTATTTCTTTTTATTAACTTCCCGGCTCGTCTTTTTTGGTACTTCTCTTATTCCAATTTATAACTAACTAATCTATTCTTTCCTTATTTTTCCAGATATTTCTTTTTATTAATTCGTATGCTCGTCTTTTGGGTACTTTTCTTATTCCAATCAATAACTAACTAATCTATTCTTTCCTTATATTTTCTAGTTATTTCTTTTCATTAACTTCTATGCTCGTCTTTTTGGGTTCTTTTCTTATTCCAATTTATAACTAACTAATCTATTTCTCGTTCCTTATATTTTCTAGCTATTTCTTTTTATTAACTTCTATGCTTGTCTTTTTTGGTGCTTTTCTTATTCCAATTTATAACTAACTTATCTATTCTTCTTTCCATATTTTTCTATTTACTTCTTTTCATTAACTTCTATGCTCGTCTTTTTAGTACTTTTCTTATTCCAATTTATAACTAACTAATCTATTTTTCTTTCCTTATATTTTCTAGTTATTTCTTTTAATTAACTTCTATGCTTGTCTTTTTGGTTCTTTTCTTATTCCAATTTATAACTAACTAATGTATTCTTCGTTCCTTATTTTTCCAGGTATTTCTTTTCATTAACTTGTATGCTTGTCTTTTTTGTGCTTTTCTTATTCCAATCTATAACTAACTAATCTATTCTGCATTCCTAATTTTTCTTCTTATTTCTTTTTATTAACTTATATGCCTGTCTTTTTTAGATCTTTTCTTATTCCAATTTATAACTAACTGATCTATTCTTCTTTCCTTATTTTTTCAAGTATTTCGTTTTATTAACTTCTATGCTTTTTTGGTACTTTTCTTATTCCAATCTATAAGAAACTGATCTATTTTTCTTTCCTTATATTTTTCTAGTTAATTCTTTTTATTAACTTGTATGCTTGTTTTTTTTGGTTCTTTTCTTATTCCAATCTATAACTAACTAATCTATTCTTTCCTTATTTTCCCAGGTATTTCTTTTCATTAACTTCTATGCTCGTCTTTTTGGATTCTTTTCTTATTCCAATTTATAACTAACTAATCTATTCCTCGTTTTTTATTTTCTAGTTATTTCTTTTAATTAACTTCTATGCCAGTCTTTTTTGGTACTTTTCTTATTCCAATTTATAACTAACTAATCTATTTTTCTTTCTCTATATTTTCTAGTTATTTTTTTTTCATTAACTTCTATGCTTGTCTTTTTTAGTGCTTTTCTTATTTCAATTTATAACTAACTTATCTATTCCACTTTCCTTATTTTTCTAGTTATTTCTTATTATTAACTTCCAGGCTCGTCTTTTTTGGTACTTTTCTTATTCCAATCTATAACTAACTAATCTATTTTCTTTCCTTATATTTTTCTAGTTATTTCTTTTTATTAATTCGCATGCTCGTATTTTGGATACTTTTCTTATTCCAATCAATAACTAACTAATCTATTTTTCTTTCCTTATATATTTCTAGTTATTTCTTTTCATTAACTTCTATGCTCGTCTTTTTGTGTTCTTTTCTTATTCCAATTTGTAACTAATCTATTCCTTGTTCCTTATATTTTCCAGCTATTTCTTTTTATTAACTTGTATGCCTGTCTTTTTTGGAGTTTTTCTTATTCCAATTTATAACTATCTAATCTATTCTTCTTTCCATATTTTTCTATTTACTTCTTTTCATTAACTTCTATGCTCGTTTTTAGTACTTTGCTTTTTCCAATCTATAACTAACTAATCTATTCATCGTTCATTATTTTTCTAGTTATTTTTTTTATTAACCTCTATGCTCGTCTTTTTGCTTCTTTTCTTATTCCATATTATAACTAACTAATCAATTGTTCTTTCCTTATTTTCCAAGTATTTTTTTTATTAACTTGTATGCTTGTCATTTTTGGTGCTTTTCTTATTCCAATTTATAACTAACTATATATTTTTCGTTCCTTATTTTTCTAGTTATTTTTTTTTATTAACCTCTGTGCTCATTTTTTTAGTGTTTTTCTTATTCCAATCAATAACTAACTAATCTATTCTTTCCCTATTTTTCCTAGTTATTTTTCATTAACTTCTATGCTCGTCTCCTTTGGTTCTTTTCTTATTCCAATTTATAACTAACTAACTAATGTATTCTTTTTTCCATATTTTGCTATATACTTCTTTTCATTAACTTCTATGCTCGTCTTTTTAGTACCTTCCTTATTCCAATCTATAGCTAAGTAATCGACCCTGGGTTCCTTTTATTTTCTAGTTATTTATTTTATTAACTTGTATGCTCGTCTTTTTGGTACTTTTCTTATTTCAATCTATTACTAACTAATCTATTCTTTTTCCTTATATTTTTCAAGTTATTTCTTTTTATTAACTTCTATGCTTGTCTCTTTGGTGCTTTTCTTATTCATATCTATAACTAACTAATGTAATCTTCGTTCCTTATTTTTCTAGTTATTTCTATGCTCGCCTTTTTGGTGCTGTTCTTATTCCAATCTATAACTAACTAATCATTTTTTTCCCTATTTTTCTAGGTATTTCTTTCATTAACTACTATGCTCGTCTTTTTGGCACTTTTCTTATTCCAATCTATAACTAACTAATCTATTCTTTGTTCCCAATTTTTCTAGTTATTTCTTTTATTAACCTCTGTCCTCGTCTTTTTAGTGCTTTTCTTATGGCATTTATAACTAACTAATCTTTTATTCGTTCCTTATATTTTCTAGTTATTTCTTTTCATTAAGTTGTGTGCTCGTCTTTTTGGTACTTTCTTATTCCAATTTATAACTAACTAATTTATTCTTTCCTTGTTTTTCCAGTTATTTATTTTTATTAACCTGTATGCTTGTCTTTTTGGTGCTTTTCTGATTCCAATTTATAACTAACTAAACTATTCCTTCCTTATTTTTCCAGGTATTTCTTTTTATTATTTCTATGCTCGTCTTTTTGGTGCTTTTCTTATTCCAATTTATAAGTAACTCATCTATTCTTCCCTTATATTTCCAGGTATTTCTTTTCATTAACTTCTATTCCTGTCTTCTTGGTACTTTTCTTATTCCAATCTATAACTAAGTAATCTATTCTGCGTTCCTTATTTTTCTATTTTTTTTATTAACTTCTATGCCTATATTTTTTAATCATTTTCATATTCCAATTTATAACTAACTAATTTATTTTTCTTTCCTTATATCTCCTAGTTATTCCTTTTAATTAACTTCTATGCTTGTCTTTTTTGGTGCTTTTCTTATTCCAATTTATAAGTAATTAATCTATTCTTCTTTCCATATTTTTCTATTTACTTCTTTTTATTAACTCGTCTTTTGGGTACTTTTCTTATTCCAATCGATAACTAACTAATCTATTCTTTCCTTATATTTTCTAGTTATTTCTTTTCATTAAATTCTATGCTGGTTTTTGGGTTCTTTTCTTATTCCAATTTATAACTGACTAATCTATTTTTATTTCCTTATATATTCTAGTTATTTCTTTTCATTAATTTCTATGCTTGTCTTTTTGGTGCTTTTCTTATTCCAATCTATAACTAGGTAATCTATTTTTCTTTCCTTATATTTTCTAGCTATTTCTTTTTATTAACTTGAATGCTTGTCATTTTTGGTGCTTTTCTTATTCCAATCTATAACTAACTAATCTATTTTTCTTTCCTTATGTATTCTAGTTATTACGTTTCATTAACTTGCATGCTTGTCTTTTTTGGTTCTTTTCTTATTCTAATCTATTACTAACTAATCTATTTTTCTTTCCTTATATTTTCTAGCAATTTCTTTTTATTAACTTCTATGCTTGTCTTTTTTGGTTCTTTTCTTATTCCAATCTATAACTAACTAATCTATCCTTCGTTCTTTATTTTTTCTATTTATTTCTTTTCATTAACTTGTATGCTTGTCTTTTTTAATGCTTTTCTTATTCCAATTTATAAGTAACTAATCTATTCTTCGTTCCTTATTTTCGAGATGTTTCTTTTATTAACTTCTATGCATATCTTTTTTGGTACCTTTCTTATTCCAATCTATAATTAACTAATCTATTTCTCTTTCCTTATATTTTTCTAGTTATTTATTTTTATTAACTTCTATGCTTGTCGTTTTAGTGCTGTTTTTATTCCAATCAATAACTAACTAATCTATTTTTCGTTCCTTATATTTTCTAGTCATTTCTTTTTATTAACTTGTATGCCTGTCTTTTTGATGCTGTTCTTATTGCAATCTATAAATAACTAATCTATTCTTCGTTCCTTCTTTTTCTATTTATTTATTTTCACTATGCTTGTCTTATTTTGGGGCTTTTTCTTATTCCAATCTATAAATAACTAATCTATTCTTTCCTTATTTTTCCAGATATTTCTTTTTATTAATTCGTATGCTCGTCTTTTTGGTTCTTTTCTTATTGCAATTTATAAGTAACTAATCTATTCTTCGTTCCTTATTTTTCTAATTATTTATTTTTATTAACTTTTATGCCTGTCTTTATTTGTACTTTTCTTATTCCCATTTGTAAATAACTAATCTTTTTTTGTTCCTTATATTTTCTAGCTATTTATTTTTATTAACTTTTATGCCTGTCTTTATTTGTACTTTTCTTATTCCCATTTGTAAATAACTAATCTTTTTTTGTTCCTTATATTTTCTAGCTATTTATTTTCATGCTCGTCTTTTTGGTGCCTTTCTTATTCCAATCTATAACTAACTAATCTATCCTTCGTTTCTTTTATTTTCTAGTTATTTCTGTTATTAACTTGTGTGCTCGTCTTTTTGGTGATTTTCTTATTCCAATCTATAACTAACTAATCTATTTTTTGCTCCTTATTTTTTCCTATTTACTTCTTTTTATTATCTTGTATGCTTGGCTTTTTTGGTTCTTTTCTATTCCAATCTATAACTAACTATTCTATGCTTCCTTATTTTTCTATATATTTCTTTTATTAACCTCTGTGCTCGTCTTTTTTGGTTCTTTTCTTATTCTAATTTATAACTAAGTACTCTATTCTTCGTTCCTTGTTTTTCTTTTTTTGGTTCTTTTCTTATTCTAATTTATAACTAAGTACTCTATTCTTCGTTCCTTGTTTTTCTTTTTAATTCTTTTCATTAACTTCTATGATCGTCTTTTTGGTACTTTTCTTATTCCAATTTACATCTAACTAATCTATTTTTATTTCCTTTTATTTTCTAGTTATTTCTTTTAATTAACTTCTATGCTTGTCTTTTTGGTTCTTTTCTTATTCCAATTTATAACTAAGTAATCTATTCCACGTCCCATATTTTTCTTCTTATTTCTTTTTATTAATTTCAGTGCCTGTCTTTTTGGTGCTGTTCTTATTGCAATCTATAACTAACTAATCTATTTTTCGTTCCTTATTTTTCTATTTATTTCTTTTCATTAACTTGTATGCTTGTCTTTTTTTGGTGCCTTTTCTTATTCCAATCTATAAATAACTAATCTATCATTTCCTTATTTTTCCGGATATTTCTTTTTATTAATTCGTATGCTCGTCTTTTGGGTACTTTTTTTTTTATTCCAATCTAGAAATAACTAATCTATACTTCACTCCTTAATTTTCCAGGTATTTCTTTTCATTAACTTCTATGCCTGTCTTTTTGGTTCTTTTCTTATTCCAATTTATAACTAAGTAATCTATTCTTCGTTCCTTATATTTTCTGGTCATTTCTTTTTATTAACTTGTATGCTGTCTTGTTGGTTCTTTTCTTATTCCAATCTATAACTAACTAATCTATTTTTCTTTCCATATTTTTCTATTTACTTCTTCTTGTTAACTTCTATGCTCGTCTCTTTAGTACTTTCCTTATTTCAATCTATAACTAACTAATTTATCCTTCGTTCCTTTTATTTACTAGTTATTTCTTTTATTAACTTGTATGTTCGTCTTTTTAGTGCTTTTTTTATTCCAATCTATAACTAAGTAATCTATTCTTCGTTCCCTATATTTTCCAGGATAGAAGTTAATAAAAGAAATAACTAGAAAATATAAGGAACGAAGAATAGATTAGTTAGTTATAAATTAGAATAAGAAAAGCACTAAAAAGACGAGCACAGAGGTTAATAAAAGAAATAACTAGAAAAATAAGTAACGAAGAATAGATTAGTTAGTTATAGATTGGAATAAAGAAAAGTACAAAAAAGACGAGCATAGAAGTTTATGAAAAGAGGTAAATAGAAAAATATGGAAAGGATATATTAGTTAGTTATAAATTGGAAAAATAAAAGCACTAAAAAAGACAAGCTTACATTTTTAATTAAAGGAAAAAGCTAGAAATTATAAGGAACGAGGAATAGATTATTTAGTTATAAACTGGAATAAGAAAAGTACCAAAAAGACAGGCATAAAAGTGAATGAAAAGAAATAACTAGAAAATATAAGGAAAGAAAAACAGATTAGTTAGTTCTGGATTGGAATAAGAAAAGTACCAAAAAGAAAGGCATAGAAGTTAATGAAAAGAAATAACTAGAAAAATGAGGGAAGAATAGATTAGTTAGTTATAGATTGAAGTAAGAACAGCACCAAAAAGCACACACGTTAATAAAAGAATAAAAATAAGGAACGACGAATAGATCAGTTAGTTATAAATTGGAATAAGAAAAGTACCAAAAAAAACAGGCATAGAAGTTAATAAAAAGAAATAAATAGAAAAATAAGGAACGAAGAATAGATTAGTTAGTTATAGATTGCAATAAGAAAAGGACCAAAAAAAGACAAACATACAAAATAATAAAAGAAGTAAATAGAGAAAAATAAGGAGCAAAAAACAGATTAATTATTTATAGATTGGAATAAGCAAAGAACCAAAAAACGGAAGCATAGAAGTTAATAAAAGAAATACCTCGAAAATAAGGAACGAAGAATATATTAGTTACTTAATAAATTGGAATAGGAAAAAGCACAAAAAAGACAAGCATAGAAGTTAATGAAAATAAATAAATAGAAAAATAAGGAACGAAGAAGAGATTAGTAAGTTATAGATTGGATTAAGAAAAACACCAAAAAGACGAGCATAGAAGTTAATAAAAGAAATAACTAGAAAAATAAGGAGAGAAGAATAGATTAGTTAGTTATAGATTTGAATAAAAAAAGAACCAAAAAGACAAGCATAGGGGTTAATGAAAAGAAATAACTAAAAAATATAAAGAGCGAAGAATGGATTAGTTAGTTATAGATAGGAATAAGTAAAGCACCAAAAAGACGAGCATTCAAGTTGATAAAATAAATAACTAGAATATAAAAGGAACGCAGGAGAGATTAGTTAGTTATATATTGGAATAAGGAAGGTACTAAAAAGACGACCATAGAAGTTAATGAATAGAAGTATATAAAAAAATATGGAAAGAAGAATAGATAAGCTAGTTATAAACTGGAATAAGAAAAGCACCAAAAAAGAGAAGCATACAAGTTAATAAAAAGAAATAGCTAGAAAATATAAGGAAAGAGGAATAGATTAATTAGTTATAAATTGGAATAAGAAAAGAACCCAAGGAGACAAGCATAGATGTTAATGAAAATAAATAACTAGAAAAAATAAGTAAAGAAAAGATTAGTTAGTTATTGATTGGAATAAGAAAAGCACTAAAAAGATGAGCACAGAGGTTAATAAAATAAATAACTAGAAAAATAAGGAACGAAGAATTGATTACTTAGTTATAGACTGGAATAAAGAAAAGTACCAAAAAGACGAGCATAGAAGTTAGTGAAAAGAAGTAAATAGAAAAATATGGAAAGAAGAATAGCTTAGTTAGTTATAAATTGGAATAAGAAAAGCACCAAAAAAGACAAGCATACAAGTTAATAAAAAGAAATCCCTGGAAAAAATAGGGAAAGAAAAATAGATTAGTTAGTTATAATGTGGAATAAGAAAAGAACCAAAAAGACGAGAATAGAGGTTAATAAAAAAATAACTAGAAAAATAAGGAACGAAGAATAGATTAGTTAGTTATAGATTGAAATAAGGAAAGTACTAAAAAACGAGCATAGAAGTTAATGAAAAGAAGTAATTAGAAAAATATGGAAAGAAGAATAGATTAGTTAGTTATAAATTGGAAGAAGAAAAGCACCAAAAAAGACAGGCATACAAGTTAATAAAAAAATAATAGCTAGAAAATATAAGGAACAAGGAATAGATTAGATTATAAATTGGAATAAGAAAAGAACACAAAAAAGATGAGCACAGAAGTTAATGAAAAGAAATAACTAAAAAATATAAGAAAAAAATAGATTATTTAGTTATTGATTGGATAAGAAAAGTACCCAAAAGACGAGCATACGAATTAATAAAAAGAAATGTCTGGAAAAATAAGGAAATAATAGATTAGTTAGTTATAGATTGGAATAAGAGAAGCACCAAAAAGACAAGCATAGAAGTTAATGAAAAGAAATAACTAGAAAAATATCAGGAAAGAAAAATATATTAGTTAGTTATAGATTGGTATAAGAAAAGTACCAAAAAAGATGAGCATAGAAGTTAATAAAGAGAAATAACTAGAAAAATAAGGAAAGAAGAATAGATAAGTTAGTTATAAATTGGAATAAGAAAAGCACTAAAAAAGAGAGGCATAGAAGTTAATAAAAGAAATACCTCGAAAATATGGAACGAAGAATAGATTAGTTACTTATAAATTGAAATAAGAAAAGCACAAAAAAAGTCAAGCATACAAGTTAATGAAAAGAAATAACTAGAAAATTAAGGAACGAAGGATACATTAGTTAGTTATAGACTGGAATAAGAAAAGAACCAAAAAAGACAAGCAGAGAAATTAATGAAAAGAAATAACCAGAAAATATAGAGAAAGAAAAAGAGATTAGTTAGTTGTAAATTGGAATAAGAAAAGTACCAAAAAAGACAAGCAGATAAATTAATGAAAAGAAATAACTAGAAAATATAGAGAAAGAAAAATAGATTAGTTAGTTATAAATTGGAATAAGAAAAGTACCAAAAAAGACAGGCATAAAAGTTAATGAAAAGAAATAACTAGAAAATAAAGAACGAGGAATAGATTAGTTAGTTATAAATTGGAATAAAAAAGAACCCAAAAGAGACGAGCATAGAAGTTAATGAAAAGAAATAACTAGAAAATATAAGGAAAGAATAGATTAGTTAGTTATTGATTAGAATATGAAAAGTACCCAAAAGACGAGCATACGAATTAATAAAAAGAAATATCTGGAAAAAAAGGGAAGGAATAGATAAGGTAGTTATAGATTGGAATAAGAGAAGCACCAAAAAGACGAGTATAGAAGTTGATAAAAAGAAATAACTAGAAAAATACAAGGAAAGAAAAATAGATTAGTTAGTTATAGATTGGAAAAAGAGAAGCACTAAAAAATAGCGGTATAGAAGTTAATAAAAGAAATACCTCGAAAATAAGGAACGAATAATAAATTAGTTAGTTATAGATTGGAATAAGAATAGCACCAAAAAGACGGGCATACAAGTTAATAAAAAAATAACTAGAAAATAAAAGGAATGAAGGATAGATTAGTTAGCTATATATTGGAATAAGGAAAGTACTTAAAAGACAAGCATAGAAGTTAATGAAAAGACGTAAATAGCAAAATATGGAAAGAAGAACAGATTAGTTAGTTATAAATTGGAATAAGAAAAGCATAAAAAAAACGAGCATACAAGTCAATAAAAGAAATAACTAGAAAATAAAAGGAACAAAGGATAGATTAGTTAGTTATAGATTGGAATAAGAAAAGTACCAAAAAGACAAGCATAGAAGTTAATGAAAAAAAAGTAAATAGAAAAATAAGGAACGCAGGATAGATTAGTTAGTTATAGATTGGAATAAGAAAAGCACAAAAAAGACAAGCATACAAGTTAATAAAAAGAAATACCTGGGAAATATAAGGAACGAATAATAGATTAGTTAGTTATAGATTGCAATAAGAAAAGCACAAAAAACACGAGCATAGATGTAAATAAAAAGAAATGACTAGAAAATATAAGGAACGAAGAATAAATTACTTAGTTGTAAATTGAATATATATATAGATATATATATATATATATATATATATATATATATATATATATATATATATATATATATATATATATATATATATATATATATATATATATATATATATATATATATATATATATATATATATATATATATATATATATATATATATATATATATATATATATATATATATATATATATATATATATATATATATATATATATATATATATATATATATATATGAGTGTGTGTGTGTGTTTCGGATTTTCAGGAGAAAAAAGGCAAGAGAGGCAAGGTAGATTAGGGTAAAAAAATGATCAGATCAAAAGAGGAAAGAGCAAAGGGCAAAGAAAGGCAAGGGTAGGAAAGGCATAAGTAAGGTAAACTTGAGGGAAGATAAGAGCAGTAGGGAGCAGGAAAAAGGGGCAGGCAAGGTAAGTTAAGGTAAGGTAGGTTAGGGTAAGAAAGACCGTGGCAGTGGGAAACATGTAGGTGAAGGGAGGAAGGCAAGTCAACGCAGCGGATAAATCCCTCAGCACCGCAGCACAGGTAAGAGGCAGGTAACGCAGCGGGGACGTGGCGGGCAATCAGCAGGACAGGTGAGATGGCTAATCAATGGGCGGTCGGACGGGCGGACGGGCGGCCAGCAACCCACCTGGACGCTGACGAGGTAATTAACAGGTAACCGTGATGCCTCGTCCTGCCCTCTCACCTGAGCCTTAATTATGTTTTTTTTGGGGTAAGGAAGACAGATCGGGAGGAAAAATAAGATGTGTTCCTCTATAAATAAAAGAAGATAAAGAAGGAGAGGGACATAAAAAAATAATTAGGTATGTATAAGTTATTAAATAGATACAGGTATAGATATAGATATAGAGTTATCATAAACGAATTGAGGTATAGATGATTGGTATATAAACCCCGGAAAGAAAATGGAGACAAGAAGAGGAGGAGGATAAACGAAGGGGTAAGAAGAAAAAGAGAAAAAGAACAAAGAAAAGAAAGAAAGAAAAAGAAGAAGAGGAAAAACAGGACAAGAAGATGAACAAAAATGAGAAGAAAAAAAAACACGAAAAGAAGAAGTAAGAGAAAAAAAGACAGAGGGAAAGAAAAACAGAAAAAGAACAAAGAAAAGAAAGAAAGCAAAAGAAGAAGAGAAAAAACAAGAAAAACAAGAAGATGAATAAGAAGAAAAAAACAAGAAGTAAGAGAAAAAAAGACAGGAAAAAAAAAACAGTACAAAGATGGGAGATGATAATTACGATGAAAAAAAGAGAAAACGAAAGAAAGAAAAAAAATACACGAAGGAAATGAGAATAAAACAGAACGAAAAACACAATATAACCAACCATGAAAACACTGCTAACTCCGCATTCCTTCGCTGCCATTCCGTGCCGGGTTCAAACTTTATTTCACTGTAGCCCTTCAGTGTTTTTTTGTTAAGCTCAGGACCTTTGGCAACTCTCCCTCCCTTCTCAAACCTTCCTCCAAGCAACATAACAACAGTTCGACACCCAAATCTCTCTTTTTCTTTCTTTTCTTCTATTGTTTTTCTATCTTTCTTTTATTTTTTCTTTCATTCTTCATATTATTTTTTTCTATATCTTTTTCTTTTTCTTTTTTTCTCTTATTCTTATTTTTTCTTTCATTCTTTTTTCCTTCTCTCTATTATTTTCTTTCATTATTTCTCTCATTCTTCCCATTATTCTCTCTCTCTCTCTCTCTCTCTAAAGCTGGAATGGATTTAGTATGCTCTCCTTTGTACGTCTCTTACTCTCTCTTTTCTTCGCCTCTTTCAAAGTCTGTGTCTTCGGTATGTAAGGAAGAGGAGAAGAGAAAGAGTATGGAAGAAAGGAGAAAGGGAGAGAGGGAGAGAGGGAAGGAAGGAGGCACGGTAAGTAAAGAAGGAAAGAGAAGGTATGAAGGAAGGAAAGAAGGAGAGGGAGAGAGAGAGAGAAAGGAGGTTTGGTAAGGAAGGAAAGTAGGAAGAGAAAGAGGGTATGAATGGAGTAGAGAGAGAGAGAGAGAAGGAAGGAGGTAGGAGGCAGGAGGTAGGGTAAGTGTGTGTGTGAGAGAGAGAATGGTAAAAGTTGGAAGAAGTAAGAATGGAAGGAAGAAAAAAGGAAGAAAAGTAGAATCAGAATAAGCAGCAAAGAGGGAGAGAAGGAGATAGGTTGAGGAGGAAGGGGAAGAAGACTCAAGGTAAGCAGAGAATGGAAGAGAGAAAGAAGGATAGAAAGAAAACGAAATGGAAAGTGGGATAAAAATGAAAGAGAGGGAGTTGCAGGAAAGGGAAAATAGACCATGAATGAATAAGAAAACAAGGAAGAAGAAGAGACAAGGAAAATAAGGAATAAAATGAGAATAGGCAGGAAAGAAACTGAAAGGGAGAGAAAGAGAGAGAGAGAGAGAGAGAGAGAAAGAGAGAGAGAGAGAGAGAGAGAGAGAGAGAGAGAGAGAGAGAGAGAGAGAGAGAGAGAGAGAGAGAGAGAGAGAGAGAGAGAGAGAGAGAGAGAGAGAGAGAGAGAGAGAGAGAGAGAGAGAGAGAGAGAGAGAGAGAGAGAGATAGAGAGAGAGAGAGAGAGAGAGAGAGAGAGAGAGAGAGAGAGAGAGAGAGAGAGAGAGAGAGAGAGAGAGAGAGAGAGAAGAAAGAGGAAGAGGAGGAAAGGTAATGGATGCAATAAATACAGGGAAAAATAATGAATAAAGGAAAGGAATAAAATGGAGGATTAAACAAGATTAATGAAGGAAGTGACAGAATGGAGGAGGAGGAAGAGGAGGAGGAGGAGAGGGATGGACGGACGAAGAAGAGGAGGCAGATAGGGTTGGAGGGGAGGAAGAGGGGAGGGAGAAAGAAAGGTGGAGGGAAGTTTAGGGTGATGAATGGTGTGAAGGCCGCGGAGGTGATGACAGGAAAGAGAAGTGAACTTGGAGAAGAAATGAAGTTGAAAAGAATAAAGTTGAAATGACTGAACATGAATAAAAAAAAAAATGAAAGCATCCTAATGGAATGCACGATGATAGGTTGAAAGATAGAGAAAGATAGACGAGGGATAGATAGATAGACAGACAGATAGGTAGATAGATAGAGATACATATATAAAGAGACGCCATTTTAGGATTTACGAAGATAGGTTGAAAGAGAGAGAAAGAGAGAAAGGTATAGATAGATAGATAGATAAATAGAGTGACAGTTGGTTAGATGAAGACGTAAAGAGGATTAAATAGTTAGATAGAGATAGTTAGAAAAATAAAGAGACGCCATTTGAGGATTTACGAAGATAGGTTGAGAGAGAGAGAAAGAGGGAAAGGTAAAAACAAATAGATAGAGAAATAGATAGTGATAGTTAGTTAGATAAAGAGGTTAAACAAGGGTACAAATAAATAGACAGATAGATATAAAAGAAACATTTCACATTATCTAATAGACTAATACAAAACATACACTTTTACTTAAATATTAAAAAAAAACCCTAACACTAAATTGGACTTGTCTGAAACTACTACAAAACCCCTTCGCAAAAATACAAACAAACAAACACTAAATTCCAACTAAAACTAATATCCAACACCTACACAAAGTACAAACCAGTTAAACACTAAATCTCTCTCTCTCTCTCTCTGCCGTTTCCTACGCTCCTACTTTGCTTTTTCTCGCTAAACTACCAACAACAACAAGTACGAGTCTGGAATGAGTTAGACGTCACCAGGAGGAAGAAAAGTTACCCTGCTCGCAAGTCCAGTAGTGAGTGAAAGCGGCGAGAGTTTGGTGGGTGTTGAGGGAGTGACGGAACAAGGAGTGGGTGGCTGGGAAGGAGGAACGATTTTTATTTACTGTTAGTTGAAAAATGTGAATATAAGATTTTGGTGGAAAAGAGCGATAAGTTTAATTAAAAAAAAGGGGGAATATGAGACTCTGGCGATGAAAAAGTAAGGTGCTTGTATATATGGATAATATCCTTTTGTGGGTAACTTGTGTGTGTGGGGGAGAGGGAGGGGGGATAAGGTGAAGGTGTAAGATGATGACGAAGTAGTAGTAGTAGTAATTGGTGGAGTAAAAACGTAATTGGAGGAAAGAAGAAACGAAGGTGAGAAAAGACAATGAACTGGAAAAATGATATGAGAACGTAGATGCAAAGGATGACAACAAGGAAAAAGAACAAGAACAAGAATCAACCGAAAAAAATAAGGTAAGTGGAGGAAAGAAGAAGAAACGAAGGTGAAAAAGACAGTGAAGAAAATAATATGAGAACGTAGATGCAGAGGACGACGACAAGGAAAAAGAACATGAACACGAACAAGAATCAAACGAAAAAAATAGAATAAAGAGAAAAGAACGGAAGGAAGAAGAGGTGGAAAGTGAATAAGAAAAGAAAAGAAAAAAAAGACTTCGAAGAAGGAGCAGAACAATACGAAATTTAAAGAAGCATAAGACGACGAAGACAAAGAAAATAAAAGAGCAGAAAGACCAAAAAAAAAAAAGAAAAAGAAAAAGAACAGGAAGATGAAGAAGATGCAGAAGACGACCTCACCTGCAGCAGTTGTTGAAAAAATTACACAAATGACACCTTCACACATACCGCCCCCCCCCCAGACACACACACATACACACATACACAATAGAGCCCTCAAGGCCACTGACAGGAAAGGTTTACCAGACAAATGACCTTCACTTTCCTCTATTTGACTGTTATGTAAGATGCCGACGCCCTGGGGAGAGAGAGAGAGAGAGAGAGAGAGAGAGAGAGAGAGAGAGAGAGAGAGAGAGAGAGAGAGAGAGAGAGAGAGAGAGAGAGAGAGAGAGAGAGAGAGAGAGAGAGAGAGAGAGAGAGAGAGAGAGAGAGTGTATAGGCTGAATTGTGAGTAGGTCTCCCTAAGTAGGGCTACAGTCTTGAAAAGGGAGAGAAAAAAAAGAGAGGAAAAAACACTGAGGCCTCGTTAAAGGAAGCTGTCTGGGGCGAAGGGAAGGAGGGAGAGGCAGAAGGTTTAGGGCAGAGAGTTAATAGGTCAAGGTTGCCTAAAATATGGGACCCGGAAGACATTTGGATAAGGGAAAAAATAATGATACAAAATGAGAAAAAAAAGGTAAGTACAGGGATTGGGTGAAAGAACCGTAGAAGAGGAAATGAGACAGGAAATGAGGGAAGTGAGGAAATGAGAGAAATGAGGAAATGAAGTCACGAGAAGGAGATGAGACAATGGAAACAGGGATAAAAAAAATATAAAAAAATAGATGGAATTAAGTAGTGGTATCAGACGTTTGAAACCCATCTGGTCGAGGAATCCAACTCCACTAATTTGGATCAGCGGAAGTAGAGGACGGTACTTATTTATAGAGTATTTTTCACGTCTCTTGAGGGCGAGGAAGAGATAAACACAGGCTTATGGTGTAAACTTAAATCAGTGTGTCGTGTCAATCCAACACACACACACACACACACACAAAAAAAATCCCATGCAGCTTCCACGGCGGAGATGAGATGCTCGCTAATCCCATCCTGAGGTCACCCTATTTTTCCCTTCTTTACAATATTCCTTTTTCTTCTTCCTCCTTCCTTTTTTTCCTCTCTAATTTCCATATATTCCTCAGCAATTCTTTCAAAAATCTCTGTAAATTTTTCCCTCTTCTTCGTCCTTCTTCTTTCTTTTTCTCCTGTTTCTCATTTCCAATTCTTCCTCAACAATTCCTTTCATTCTCAGTCTCTGTACGTTTTTCTCTCTTAATTTTTCTACTTAGAGAGGAAGTGGAAAGGAGTTAGATGGAGGGAGTGGAACCGAAGGATTGAAAGGGAGGGAGCAGACGGGAGGTAGTGGAAGGGAAGGAGTGAACGGGAGGGAGTGAGTGGATGGGGGAAAGTCAAAGGGAGAAGGAGGATTAGGAGGAGTAAGGAGCTGCATGTGGAAGAGGGGAGGAGGGAAGAAAATTGAAAGTTGTGGATCGGGTGAAGGGGAAAGTAATTATATGTGGAGGAAGAAGAAGGACAGAGGAAGAAAGAAGATGGAAGAAGAAGAACGGCCGGCTATTAATGTTAAGAGGAAAGTAATTAGATATGTTTAGGAGAGAGAGTGAGAGAGAGAGAGAGAGAGAGAGAGAGAGAGAGAGAGAGAGAGAGAGAGAGAGAGAGAGAGAGAGAGAGAGAGAGATAGAAAGAAAGAAAAAGAGAGAGAGAGAGAGAGAGAGAGAGAGAGATAGAGAGAGAGAGAGAGAGAGAGAGAGAGAGAGAGAGAGAGAGAGAGAGAGAGAGAGAGAGAGAGAGAGAGAGAGAGAGAGAGAGAGAGAGAGAGAGAGAGAGAGAGAGAGAGAGAGAGAGAGAGAGAGAGAGAGAGAGAGAGAGAGCAGCTTTAAAACGAGGAGAAAAAAAACTTACCCCTCATCACAAGCCTAAATCGAGAGGTCCTATTTTTCTCTCCTTCTCTCCTCCTCCTCCTTCCTTCTCTCCATCCTTCTCTCCTTTCTTCCTTTCCTCCTTCCTTCTGTAGTATTAGTCTAGGATAGTTTTCTTTTCTTTCTTTCTTTCCTTTCAAATTTCCATGTCCTTTTTTTCGTAGAGGACATGGGAGGAGGGAGGAGGGAGAGAAGGAGGGAGAGAAGGAGGAAGTGAGAGAGGTGGAGAAGAGGGTGTGGGAGAGGTGGGGACGAGTGGGGAGGGAGAGGAGGAGGAGGGGAGGGAGAGGTGGAAAGAAGTGGGAGAGGAAAATGGGGGGAGGGGGGGAGAGAAGCGGGGAAGGAGAGGTGGGGAGGAAGTGGGGGAGGGAAAAGAGGAGGAGGAGTTGGGGAGGGAGATGGAGAGAAGAGGTTGAGGAGGAGAAGGGATAAGTGGAGGAGGGAGAAGAGGAGGAGGAGGAGTAGGGGAGGGAGATGGAGAGAAGAGGTTCAGGAAGAGGTGGGGAGGAGTGGGGGAGGAAGAGGTGGGAGTGAGGTCTCTCTATCTCCCTTTTCTCTCCAGTTCCTTCCTTCATTCTCTATTTCCATTGTTCATCCTTCTTCCTTCCATTTTGTTTACCTCCATCACCTCTCCTCTCTCTTTATTTCTCTCTCCATTCCCCTTTCCCTCTCTTTTACCTACAACCTTCCTCTTCTCTCCTCCTCCCACCTCCTCCCCTCATCATCCTCTCCCCATTCTATCCTCCTCCCTTGCCCTCCTTTCTCGTTTTTTTCTCCTTCACACCTCCCTTCTTTCCTTGCTCCATTTAATTTTATCTCTCCTTCCCTTCCTATCTCTTTTTCCTATCCTTTCTTTATCCCCCTCTCCTTCTTCAATTCTCGTATGCAATGTTTTTCTATTTTGTTTTTATTTCTTACCTTCCTATCTTCTTCCTATCCTTTCTTTATCCCCCTCTCCTTCTCCAATTCTCGTATGCAATGTTTTTCTATTTTCTTTTTATTTCTTCCCTTCCTATCTTCTTCCTATCCTTTCTTTATCCCCCTCCCCCTTCTCCAATTCTCGTATGCAATGTTTTTCTATTTTCTTTTTATTTCTTCCCTTCCTATATTCTTCCTATCCTTTCTTTATCCCCCTCTCCTTCTCCAATTCTCGTATGCAATGTTTTCCTATTTTTTTTTCTATTTCAGTTTCCTTGTAGAATTTTAACCTCTTCGGCTTTTACGATTTCGCCTTCAAACTCATGCATTTGTTTTCTTTTCTCCTATTTTTCTTTTCCCTTCTTCTACCTCCCCTTTTCTTCTCTATCCTCCTCCTTGCCTCCTCCTGACTTGGTGTTCTGGTTTCTCCATTTTTCTTTCTCCTTCTGCCTCTGTTTTCTTCTTCTTCCTTTTCTTGTCTTGCTATTCTTTTCTTTATGTTTTATTTTTATTTATTTTTATTTTTGTTCCTATGTCTTTTTTCTTTCCTGAATTGAGTTTCTGTTTTATTTTTCTTTCCTTCTTCTTCCTCCAGTTTTTCTACCTATCTGTCTTTCTTTTTTTTCTCCGCCTCCTCCTCATTCCATTTTCATCTCTCTCTCTCTCTCTCTCTCTTATTATTCCTAACCTTTTTACTTCCCTCAACTCTCTCTCCATCCTTCACTCTCTACCTCCCCTCTCTCCTCTCCCTCTCTCACAACTTCTCTCTCTATCTCTTTCTCCATCCATTTCTCCACTCTCTCTCTCTCTCTCTCTCTCTCTCTCTCTCTCTCTCTCTCTCTCTCTCTCTCTCTCTCTCTCTCTTCCTTTCTTCCCCTGAAAACACCCTGAGCCATTAAAGATAGCAAGGAGGAGTCGGAGGAGGAGGAGGAAGAGGAAGAGGAGGAACAGGAGGAAGAGGAAGAGGAGGAGGAGGAGGAGGAGGAGGAGCAAAGAAATTTACGGAAAATGAATAAGAATTGAGGGAGAATGTGAGGACTCAAGGTCAGGAAGATAAGATGGAAGAGGAGGAGGAGGAGGAGGAGGAGGAGGAGGAGGAGGAGGAGGAGGAGGAGGAGGAGGAGGAGGAGCACAGAAATTTACGGAAAATGAAAAAGGATTGAGGAAGAATGTGAGGACTCAAGGTCAGGAAGATAGGATGGAAGAGGAGGAGGAGGAGGAGGAGGAGGAGGAGAGAGCACAAGACGAGAGGTAGAAGACGATGGAGAAAAATTATGAGTAAAGATAAAGAGGGGAAAAGGGGAAAAAAAAGGAGGGGAAAGAAATGGCGTAAGCGGAAGAAGGAAAGACATTGACGAACAAGAGAAAGAAGAAAAAAAAAAAGACAAAGAAGTAGAACAGTAACAAGACCAACAGTGGCAACAACAACAACAACAACAACAACAACAACAACAACAACAGCATTAACAACAACAACAATGACGAGAAAATTAACCAGAAGAACAAGAAAAAGAGTAACTAGAACAATTGTGATGAAGTAGCAGGAGAAAACAAAACAAAACAAAAAGAAATCACAAGAAAAGGAAAAATTCGACTAAGAAGAAAAAAAGAATCAAATAAATGCATATGAAGTAGAACTGAAAGAGAAAATGAGAGGAAAAAAAGAGAAAAGGGAGAAAAAAGAGAGATGGGGATATATACGTAAGGGCGGAAGCAATCTAACAGGGGAGAGAAAAAAAAGAAAAAGATAGAGTGCGCAATTGGGAGAGAAAAAGGTAGGGAGAGACAGGAAAGAAGAGGAGAGGAGGGGAAAGGAGAGGAGTGAAAGGGGGGTAGGGTACATTAAAGCTCTCCCTCTCCTTCTCTCCCTCTCCTCTCCCTACTCCTACATCCTTGGCAAAGCATCACGGAAGAAAACGGGAAGTGCTGTCTGGATGCTGCTGAATTTATGCCTTGGGGCGGGAGATGCTGGGAGGGGGGGAGGAGACATTGAAGAAAGGAAAGGAGGTATGGAGGTAAGGTAGGAGATAGAGATAAGAGGAAGGCTCGGAGGTAGGGAAGAAAGAAAGAAGGTAGGGAAGGAGAGGGGAAGGGAGGGAGGGAAAGAAAGATAGAAGAACTTGTTAGAGAGAGAGAGAGAGAGAGAGAGAGAGAGAGAGAGAGAGAGAGAGAGAGAGAGAGAGAGAGAGAGAGAGAGAGAGAGAGAGAGAGAGAGAGAGAGAGAGAGAGAGAGAGAGAGAGAGAGAGAGAGAGAGAGAGAGAGAGAGAGAGAGAGAGAGAGAGAGAGAGAGAGAGAGAGAGAGAGAGAGAGAGAATAAGAAAGGAAGGAGAGAGCGAGGAAGAGAGAAAATAAGAGAGGGAGATAGAGGAAGAAGAGAAGAAAGAAAAAGGGAGAGAAGGAAAGGAGGGAGGGAAAGGAAAAAGGAAGGACATGTAGAGGAGGAAGAGAGAGAAAGGAAGAGAACAAGAAAGGAGGAGATAGAAAGAGCGAGGGAGAGAGAGTGGAAGAAAAAGAGTATGAGAGAAGATTTTGGGAAGAGAAAGACGGAAAAAACAGACAGACAGACAGACAGATACAGACAGAATATCCAAAAGCGAAGGAAGAAGAGGAAGAAATGAAGTAAGGGTTAGAAGTAGCAATAGATAAGGAGAGATTGGAGTCAGGAAGGCATTAAGGAAGGAAGAGGTAGGAGGAAGAAGAAGAAGATTTGCAGCGAGAGATGAAACGAGAGGAAAACAAAAACAAGGAGGGAGGAATCGGAAGGAGTCGTGGAGAGGGAAAAGAAGGAAAAAGGCGAAGGAGGAGAAAGGAGAGGAAAAAGAAGGCAAGAAGGAGAGGAAATAGTTGTTGTAGAAGGGGAAGAGGAGATGGAAAAGAGCCAGAAAGGAGAACGGAAAAAAGCAAATAGAAAGAAAGGGGAGAAGGAAACTGGAAAATGAATAGCGGAAAATGATAGAAAAAAATAGTGGGAGAAAATGGAAAAGATAATCAAACAAAAAAAGAAGGAAGAAAATAATGACTTAGAGGAAGGGTTTAAGAAATGCGAAACAGGAATAGAATGAGTAAAGAGTAAAGGAGTAAAGAGAGAAAGCAAGAGAGAGTGAGAGGATTGAGGGTGAGAATGCAAGGAGGAAGAGAAAGAAGAGGAAGGAAGGGGAAGAACAGGGAGGGGTTTGAAATGAAGGAAAAGAAACGAGAGAGAAAGAAGAGGAAGAGGAGGAGGAGAATGAAGAGAAGAGGAGAGGGATTGAGGGAAGGATGTGTGGGAATGCGAAATGAAGGAAGAAAGAAGGGAAGAAGGAAAGAGAGAAAGAAAGATTTGCACTGATTTTAGAGTCTAGAAGGAAGGAAGGAGAGGAAGAAGAGGAGGAAGAAGAGTAGAGAGAGAGAGAGAGAGAGAGAGAGAGAGAGAGAGAGAGAGAGAGAGAGAGAGAGAGAGAGAGAGAGAGAGAGAGAGAGAGAGAGAGAGAGAGAGAGAGAGAGAGAGAGAGAGAGAGAGAGAGAGAGAGAGAGAGAGAGAGAGAGAGAGAGAGAGAGAGAGAGAGAGAATTCATTAGAGGCAGTAATAAAAAGCTAAAAGAACTGAAGAAAGGAGAGAAGAGAGGAAGAAGATAGGGTGAAGAGAGAAACAAAGGAAGAAACGAAAAAGAAAGAGTGAAGAAGTTGTAAAAATAGCACGCAGGTAGAAAGACGAACGAGGGAGAGGGGGAGGTAAAAATAAATAGCAAACAGAAGAAAATTAATAGAAAAAAAATGAAGGGTCGGAGGTATACACGAGAGGATGAGAAGCAGGATAAAAAAGAGAATAGTTAGGGAAGCAGAAGATAAAAACCTCATAAAAAACAAAAATAATGTGTAAGGAAAAGAAATATAGAGGGCGAGGGAAAGGGAAGAAGCAAGGGAGAGAGATGAAGGAGTGAATGAGGGCAGGGGAAGTCTATTATAAGAAAAGAGGAAAGAAGAAACAGAAAGGAGAACGAAGGGAAAAGAACAGGATGGAGAGCCCTAACGCTAGACAGGGAGACAGGTGGAGAATGATGGAGAAGGCCTTTGTTCTGTGATGGACTAAAATAGCTCAAGAAAGTAATAATAATAATGATGATGATGATGATAAAGTTACTACTACTTATGATGAGATTATATTGTCTGGGATTTACGTCGTCACTAAGAGAAGATAGAAAGATAAATAGTGGTTAGCGCCTGAGGACATAGATAGATAGATAGAGAGAGAGAGCCCCACAGAAACACGATCATTTTTCAAGTCATTGCCGAGTGATGGAAGATTACGCACATGCTGTCCGGATCGCATATTCACGAGAAGTAGTACAGATTTTCAGCCCCGCGCCGCGCTCCTCTCTGATTCGTCGGCTGGCTCTCAAACTCCGCCCACCTCCTCTGCGCCTCTGCCTCTGCCTCGCTATCAGTGTCAGTGCGTCCGGATCTTCAGTCAACCTTAACTTCAGCGACTTCGGTCAAAAGGAGCACCATGGGCCAAGCAACAGTCATACATCACGGCACCACTATAAATTAAACTAGCCAGCGCCACTAACAGGCTGGGGCCGTCCATAAGGTCTACCGGCAGCACAAAACAATAAAACAAAAAACAAAACAAAAAAATGGTCATTATCATTGTTAGTGAGCGGTGACGCCCTTGGGGAGCCCTGTAGCGTGTCCTGCCGAAGGTGGCGTGCGTGGGAAAGGATTTGGCGGGGAACAGGTGGTGAGGAGGAGGAGGAGGAGGAGGAACAGGAGGAACAGGAGGAGGAGGAGGAGGACGAGGAGGAGGATACATGTACTGGTAAGGATAGAGGGAAGGAAGGAAGAAAGGAGGAAGGGAGGAAGGGAAAAAAACGGAAGACTTAGGTTATTATTAGTAGGATACGGGGAAGAGGGAGGAGGAGGGGGAGGAGAAAACAAAAGAAAGAAAACGAAGAGGAAGAGGAAGAGGAGGAGGAGGAGGAGGAGGAGGAGGAGGAGCGGGAAGGCTATGATCGTCGGGAGGAAAATGAAGGGCCGTTGGTATTATTAGTACAAGGAGGAAGGAAGAATGAGATTGCTATGTGAGAGGGGAGGAAGGAGGAGGAGGAGGAGGAGGAGGAGGAGGAGGAGTGAGGGGAGGTAATGAGGGGAGGGAGGAATGAGAGGAGGTTAATAAAGGGAGGAGGAGTTGTGAGACTATGATCAGGAGTGAGGGAAGAGCTTATGAAGAGGAGGAGGAGGAGGAGGAGGAGGAGGAGAGGTAAAGGTAGAGTCTATTAATGAGGAAATGATGGTAAATGAAAGTACTGCAATGGGTTAAATAAGAAGGAAGAGGAGGAAGATGATAAGAAAATGGAGGAGGAGGAGGAGGAGGAGGAGGAGGAGGAGGCAGAAGGTGGATGAGTGGATAAAAAAGCAGATCACAATAGTTTATCATCCACCAACTTCATCATCAATTAGTCCAACACACACATTGCAGAAAGATGAAAGAAAAGGAGAAAAAAAGTCAATCGGTGCCCATCATACTCAGTGCCAACCAAAGGAGACAAAAACAGCAAGTCAGGCATGAAAAAGAAAAGCAACACACACACACACACACACACACACACACACACACACACACACACACACACACACACACACACACACACACAACCCCCTTCCTCCCCCACTCCCTTCCTACACACCGCTATCACCTCGCTCCTCTCTCAGGCCGCCGGTGTGTGCGTGAGTATATCATGGAAAACGAGTCTTCGCTGTCGGACGCCGGGGAGAAATTTCAACGTGGCTGCGGGTTTTCATTTCCTCCCCTTCGCCGCACCGAGAACGCACGCGCGGGGACGTCCCTTTTGGTGAGGCGGAGGCTACTGCGAGGGCGGTGATGTATTGGGCCGAGGAGAGGCGTGTGTGTGTGCTTGGGTGCCTCCTAGCGGTAAAGATATCCACCGTTGTTTATCCTTAGGCCGCCGGTTTTCTCAGACGCTTCCATCTCTCACATCAAAAGGAGGTCAGTCGGGTTCTAATGCGCGTTCTTTAGGTTGTTGTTCTCTCCTACTTAACCAACTGCTCTTCGGTTGCCAGGATTGTCTTCTACCGACTTTCAAGCCTCCGGGAAAGTTATAAGAAAGAATGTAGGGATGAAAACACGTGTAGAAATAGCCATGAAATGTGTGAGTGCAGAGAGGTGGTTGAGAGTGGAAATGGGAGACAAATGGTGCAGGGAGATTAAGAGAGGAAGGATAGAAAGGGTAGACGGATAAAGAGGGTGCAGAGAGGTGGTAAGGGTGGAAATGGGAGACAAATGGTACAGGGAGATTAAGAGAGGAAGGATAGAAAGGGGAGACGGATAAAGAGGGTGCAGAGAGGTGGTAAGAGTGGAAATGGGAGACAAATGGTGCAGGGAGATTAAGAGAGGGAGGATAGAAAGGGTAGACGGATAAAGAGGGTGCAGAGAGGTGGTAAGAGTGGAAATGGGAGACAAATGGTGCAGGGAGATTAAGAGAGGGAGGATAGAAAGGGTAGACGGATAAAGAGGGTGCAGAGAGGTGGTAAGAGTGGAAATGGGAGACAAATGGTGCAGGGAGATTAAGAGAGGAAGGATAGAAAGGGGAGACGGATAAAGTGGGTGCAGAGAGGTGGTAAGAGTGGAAATGGGAGACAAATGGTGCAGGGAGATTAAGAGAGGGAGGATAGAAAGGGGAGACGGATAAAGAGGGTGCAGAGAGGTGGTAAGAGTGGAAATGGGAGACAAATGGTGCAGGGAGATTAAGAGAGGGAGGACAGAAAGGGGAGACGGATACAGAGGGTGCAGAGAGGTGGTAGGAGTGGAAATGAAAGATGAATGATGCAAGAAGATAAACGAGAGGAGGATGAGATGGATAAATGAATACAAGAGTTGTGTAGAGAGGTGCTTGAGTTAAAGATGAAGCAAATGATGTAGGGAGATAAAGGGAGAGAGGATAGTAAGGATGTAGGATTAGGAGAGGGTATAGAGAGGTGGTTGAGAGAGTATATCATGTGTTTAGGTTCAAGGTTCAGGGTCCAGGGTCCAGGCAGGTCCTTCGCCACAACTTCGGGCGGCTGTCAGCTCCCTTAACGCGGCCGCCTTCACTATCACAAGCGGCCCTAAATTCTGGCTCCAGGAAGAACCCTTTTTATGGGGAGGAGGAAGAAGGAGAAGGAATTATGCCCGGATATGCTACTGGCTGAGCTCCTCCTCCTCCTCCTCCTCCTCTTGCTCTTCCCCCGCCTCCGCCTTCTCCGTCGCTTCCGCTGGTGCTGAATACGGAGGGACGGAGTCAGAAGGTGCGTCGTGCCGGACTCCGCGTCGCTAAGTAGTGCCGTGTCCTTCACCCTTGGTCTGATCATGTGCTTGACTCGTATGTGTGTGTGTGTGTGTGTGTGTGTGTGTGTGTGTGTGTGTGTGTGTCCCGCCAGTTGCTTGAGGGTCGTATTTTCAAACATTTCAGCCCCCAAGCACACACGCACATTTGCCAAGGCTTTCGTAGGAGTTTTGGGCATTCCCTGAGGTACCTTCATGACCCTGGTGGCAGTTTAACCCTTCCACTGTACCATAGACGTGAAAAAAACACTCATGAAAGCCAGATTAGCCTCCCTTTCGGCCTTTGGGAATAGTTGACGTGAGAGGTGGAGGTGTCTGAGGATACCGACCTCTAAGATTCTTCGTCGGGAGTCAACGCGTCATATTAATACGTCTGAGTTAATTGTCGGCGTGAGGGCTGCGGGGGCGTCGTTACTCCCCGCGAGCCTTTAATCAGTGGGCGGCGGCGGGGCGGCAATTACACGGCCGAGCCCGCGCTGGGGAGGAACGGCCGCGGGGGGGGCGTGACCCGGCCTGAGTTACGCGGCCTAATATCTAAATTTCCCTCGCCCGCCCTCCTGGGAATTACCTTTTTACTTTATACGAACCAAAATTCTTGGTGCCTTGATACGACTTTATACGAAGAAAAATTTTAATCCGTTCTCAGGCTCACCGTTCCTTTGTACGACTTTATATGAACGACAATAAGAAAAAAAAATCATCTAAACTCAGGCGCGCCGTTCCCTAAATCGTACATCACGGAACGGGAGGTGAACGGCTTGTGCGCGTGCCTCTCCCTAACGCCACACCCCCGTAACCAGCTTCAGTATAACAAAAAAAGAGGTGAACGGCCCGCAAACGTCCCAGCCTCCCCACCACCCCCACCACTTACACCCCAACCTCTCCTTCCACCTTCCCATTCCCTCTCACCGCCCCAGCACCCCACCCTCCGTTTCTTCCCTTCCCCAACACGATATCCATTCCCTCCCCTTCCATTTCACCCATAACCTACCATTCCCCCAGCACCTTTCCTGACGTTCCCTTATATACGGCGAAAAGGAACGGGAAGCTGAACGGGCGGAGCGCAACTCTGTCCCCGCCAACGCCACACAACCACCACAACCAGCGTCTTGTACAGGGAAAAGGAACGGGAGGTGAACGGCCCGAGAATGTCCCATGGGGGTCATATTCTTAAACATTCCGGCGCCCAAGCCCTCACATTTCACAAGGGTTTCACAGTTGTGGGCATTTCCATGGGGGGAAGTTTTATGAGCCTGGTGGTAGTGTGACAAGTCTTCCGTGTACCATGAACGTGAGAAACCACTCAAGAGAACCAAATAAATCGCCATGGGTAGTCTTATGATCCTGGTGATAATGTGACAAGGCTTCTGTATTACCATGAACGTGAAAGAACACTCATAAAAACTAAATCACTCTCTATGGGTAGTTGTATGACCCTGGTGCTAGCATGATGAAGCTCCTGTCGGCCACTCCTCAAACTCTTTTTAGGAGCAGTGAGTAGCGGGCTTTTTTTCATATTTGTTTTCTTTTTTTATTGCCCTTGAACTGACTCCTTTGCTGAAGAAAAAAAAAAAACACTCACCCTGTATGACCCTGGTGATAGTGTGGCGAAGCTTTTGTACCGTAGGCCATAAAAAAACACTCATGAGAATCTGATTAATCTCTCCTTTTTTTTACATTTGTGTCCTTTTTTTATTCCCCTTGAACTGACTCCTTTGCTGAAGAAAGAAAAAAAAAACACTCACCCTGTATGACCCTGGTGATAGTGTGACGAAGCTTTTGTACCGTGAGCCATAAAAAAACACTCATGAGAATCTGATTTATCTCTCCTTTGACCTTTGGAAAGAGTTGATGTGAGAAGCGGAAGCGTCAAAGAACACTGACCTCAGCCTCACCACTACCCCGCCACCGCCACCACCGCCGCCGACCCTCGACCAGCGTTGCCAAATTATCGTACTCATCGCATTGTGGTTTCGTAGTTTCGGACCGATAACTACGGCAAAAACGAAAAAAAAAGAGCATCAATAAATAACAGCTTTAACGCTAACTTTAATTTTCTATCGTTATTTGTGCAGGTACGAGAGTTTGAGGCTTAAAAACGATAAATACAATGTGGTGAGTACGATAATCTGGCAACGCTGCCCTCCACCCTCGCCGCAGTCTGTGTCGGGCCGCGTTAGCTGCAGCGCCACTATTTCCCGGCCAAACGAGCCTCGCCTTAGAGACACCGCGTCGTTATTGTTTACGCCTCTTTACCGCCAGCCCCGAACCCTCCTGCCGCCCACCTGCAGCCCCCGATCCATAACTCCCACCTTAATTTGCCTCCCGCCGTCCCACGAAACACCATCAAGGGGGGACCGTTCTCCATAGCCGCGTTTTCGAAGACTCTAGGGAGGGACAGAAGGAGGATGGGGACACTATGGGTCGTATCATAAGACATTCCATCGCCCAAGAACACATATTTGACAAGGCTTTCGTAGGAGTTGTATGCGTTTCCAGGAGTAGTTTTATGACCCAGGTGTTAGTTTGACCCTTCTTCTGTACCGTGAAACTAAAGAAGCACTCATTAGAACCCGACTGACCCCTTCTTTGACCTTTAGGAATAGTTGATGTGAGAAGGGAAGTGTCTTATAACACCAATCTATATATTAGCTAGGTCTGGTATGGCCCCGACTGACCGTTCTTATAAAAGGGAGCATAGAAGATATGACTCAATGAAGAACGTCAAAGAAAAAGGGCAAAAAAGCTAAGAAATAAAAAAGTAAAGATGAATGCCGCTTCACAGTAAATATAAGTTGAGGAAAAAACACCACCAAAGACGTTCAGAAGAAAAACACTTGAGGAATTCAGCACAAAGAAAAACGGTGCAGAAAAAAACGATACAGCAAGAAAAGTTATGGAATTGAAGATACGCATTAGAGAGAGCATGAAATTATGAGAAAGAACACAAGAGAATAGTAGTTCCGTACACTCACACAAACACAACAAAAAACACAACTTAAGAAATGACCGACAGAATGAAAATGCTTCTAAAGATTGCAAGAACATAAACAAAAGAAAGAAAAAAAACGCTAAAAAATAGTCCCAATCCACACACACAAAAAAAAAAGTAGAGAATTTACACATAGAAAATAAAAAATACTTCAAAATGCTCCAAGAAGAAATGAGGGAACGAAAAATAAAGGAGATAAAGAAAAGTCTGAGTCCACAGCATATAATCTACAAGCTGAGGGATTACACACACACACACACACACACACACACACACACACACCACGATGTAAAGACCTGTTCTCTGTCTTGTTCAGGCGGTTCGCAAGACAGTAATTGGTGGGCGGGGGCTTAACTCATCTCGACTAGGCGGTGTTTCTGTTTCAAGAGAGGCAATTACTTATTTACTCGCCTGTGTGTCTGTCTGTATGTGTCTGTCTCTGTCTTTCAGCGGCAAACCTCTCTGTCTGACTGTCTGGCTTTGTTTGTTTGTCTATGTTTTTGTTTGCTAGTGTTTTAGCTTTTGTTAGTGTGTCTGTTTGAATTTTTCTCTTGTTGTCTGTCTGTAGTTTTCTCTGGTTTGTTTGTTCATCTGTCTGTGCATGTTTGCCTATCTAGCTGTCTGTGTGTCTGTCTGTCTGTGTGTGTCTGTCTAAATAAGCGTATGTGTAAGAGTCTTTGTCTATTTGTCTGGCTGGTTGTATCTCTGTCTGTCTGTCTGTCTGTCTATTTGTCTACCTGTCTGTCTGTAAGAGTAAAGAGAAAGTATTAGAGTAAGAGTGGAATGAGAGTAAAAAGAAAGGGTAGGAGTAGATGTCTGTTTGTCTGACTAAGAGTAAAGAGTAAATATTATAAAGTATGAGAAAGAGTAAAAAAAGTAAAGAGTAAGGGTAGGAGAAGATGTCTGACCATTTATCTGATTGGTTGTATGACTGTCCCTTTGTCTGTCACTCTCTGTCTGTCTGCCCACCCGACGTCCGTCCCCCGACCCCTGGCGTGCACGGCCCCGTCATCACCGCGGCTCACTCCTCAAGGCTCGCGTGTCATTTTTTTCTCCTTACTGCCTCGCCTTCCTTCGCTAGTCTGCGGCCGAGTCACGTGACCCGCTGAACCCACGGCCCGAGACGAGGCGGAGGAGGAGGAGGAGGAGGAGGAGGAGGAGGAGGAGGAGAAGTTGGCTAAAATTTAAAATCGTCCTTCTTTTCCAGTTTTTTTTTATCTATTCCTTATAAATATTTTTCCTTTTTCACTAAAACCATTAGCTCCTCTTCCTCCTCCTCCTCCTCCTCCTCCTCCTCCTCTTCTCCTCCTCTAAATCACATTAACTTTAGGAGTCAGAAAGTCGAGCACGAGATAAAACCATTGTGTGTGTGTGTGTGTGTGTGTGTGTGTGTGTGTGTGTGTGTGTGTGTGTGTGTGTGTGTGTGTGTGTGTGTGTGTGTGTTATTGATGCGTTGTGGTGTTGGCGGTGGTGACGGCCAAACAAAGCATGGTGGTGGTGGTGATGGTGGTGTTGAGGGGGCAGTGGTGGTGGTGGTGGTGATGGTGGTGTTGAGGGGGCAGTGGTGGTGGTGGTGGTGGTGGAAGTAGTGATAATGATGATAATGATGACGGGAGCGGCGGAATGATGGAACATACGAGGAAAATGATTTATCTTTTTGGCCACTCTATTCAGGAACAGTAAGTAGCGTTTTTTTGTCATTATTGTTTTTTTTTTTACGCCCTTGTACTGTATCCTCCGCTGTCTTCTTTTTATATACAGCGGAGGATACAGTGCAAAGGCGTAAAAAAATACAATAATAAAAAAAATACTATAACTGGATATGCAGGACACGTATATAAACCGAGGATAGAAAGCGATAAATAGGTAGGCAGGCACAGGTAGGTGATAACGCAAGTATGTACTGATGTAATATATGTAAGGATATCAAAGTGCAGGGATGGATAACATAAGGATAGGAAGTGAGGGACAGGTGCCATAGGGAGAAATGTTTAGGGATACACAAATAGAGGTATGGAAAGGGATCTGAGAGTGTGTTGCACCTGCAGTGATGATTGTGTTGATGTCGGTGTAACAAGCAAAATAACACACCCAAAAAAGCGGTTAATAGACAGGTGACGTAAAGTGGGAGATTCAAGGTAAGGTAATTAAGGAAAGGTATAGGAAGCAAGAATATGTGAAGGTATAGAAAGATGGTTAGGACTGTATCGCACTGGTGTTTGTGATGGTGTCGGTGTAACAGGAAGATAACACACCAAAATAGAGGTTAATAGACAAGTGACTAAAAGGAAGGAAAGGAAGGTGAGGTAGGGAATCACAGGTAAGGTTATGGAAAGGTAATTTGAGAGTGCGTTGCATCGGTATAAGTGATGAAGTTGATGTAACGGGCAGGATAACACACCATAATAGAAGTTAATAGACAGGTAACGCGAGAAAAGGAAGGAAAGGTAAATTAGTTAAGGGAAAGAAAGACAAGAACATGTGAAGGCATAAAGAGATGGTTAAGACTGTATCTCATTAAGTGTTTGTGATAGTGACGCTGTAACTAGCAAGATAACACACCATACCAGGACATGAGGGACAGCTGACAGGGAAAGGAAGGTAAGGTAAGGGAGGGAGGGGTAGGTGACGAAGGGAGAGGTAAGGGAGGGAGAGACAGGTGAAGAAGACAGGTGTGGCGGAGCGATTGGCAGCCTTGGCGCGTCACTGGACAGGTAAGGGAAGGGTGAATGACCTCCAGGTGAGAGGAATGACCTACCTGGCTTCTCCTCCTCCTCAGTCTCTTCTTTACCTCGTTTTTTTGTCTTTATTTTTCTTTTCATATTTTCTCCTCCGTTTCCTCAGCTATTTTCGTCTTATCTTCCTTCTCGTTTCTTTTCCTGGCTCGTTTTTGTCCATTCTCTCTCTCTCTCTCTCCTTGCTTTCTTTACCACCTCCTCCACCTTATTACTTTTTTTCGTCCTCTTTCTTTTATCTTTTTCTATTTTTCTCAACCATATATTCTTTTCTCCGATTTTTTTTATTTTCTTCTTCGCTTCTTTCATATTCTTTTCTCAATCTTCCTCCTCCTCCCCCTCCTCCTAATATCTCTCTTCCTCCTCCTCCTCCTATTTTTCACTAGCATAATAGCTCAACACACAGCGTCTAATGACTGTAAACATGCAACACATATATAGGCTGATTGAAGGGCTGCATATGTGTGTGTGTGCGCGCGCGTGTGTGTGTGTGTGTGTGTGTGTGTGTGTAATCTTCGTAACAAGGGAGTAAGCTCATGCTATACACACACACACACACACACACACACACACACACACATGAACACACAATTTAATAACCATACAGTAAAAAGCACTTTCAATATTCATTTAGAATAGAAGTAAAAAAAAATACAATTAGTAAGAAGCGAAAAGAGAAAAAAAGAACAAATACATCAGCACCGTTTAAAATCTTGCACGTTTTTGAAGAAAGAAAGAAAGAAAGAAAAAAAGAAAACAAAAAATCTGCAAAATTTAAAAATAAAGTAAATTAAAAAAAAAGTGAGACAGAAACTTTAAAACAAAAAGCTAAAACTTGCATAAAAAAAAAACGTGCGTCATATCCAAGGCAATTCAGTCAAGTAAAAAAAAAATTAGAGAGAGAGAGAGAGAGAGAGAGAGAGAGAGAGAGAGAGAGAGAGAGAGAGAGAGAGAGAGAGAGAGAGAGAGAGAGAGAGAGAGAGAGAGAGAGAGAGAGAGAGAGAGAGAGAGAGAGAGAGAGAGAGAGAGAGAGAGAGAGAGAGAGAGAGAGAGAGACAGAGAGAGACAGAGAGAGAGAGAGAGAGAGAGAGAGAGAGAGAGAGAGAGAGAGAGAGAGAGAGAGAGAGAGAGAGGTGGCGATTTGGGCGAATTAATTCATCAGGTCCATTTGTGGGATTGGACTGGCAGGACTCAACCAATATTGTGACGCAGAGGAGGAGGAGGAGGAGGAGGAGGAGGAGGAGGAGGAGGAGGAGGAGGAATGGATGATAGACAGAGAGCGAGAGTGAGGGAGAAAATCTGACAACGTGGACAGGAATGAGGAAAGGGCAATTTTGGTGATGGGAGGGGAAAGGAAAGAGCAAAACGAAGGAGGGAGAGAAGGAAGAAGAGAAGGAAAATAGGTACTGAGAAAGAAGGAAAGGGGAAATGCAGTAATACGGTAGTTAAAAAAAAAGGGGGAATAAGGGTATCAAAAACCTAGATAGTGGTATAAGGGATGGAAAAAAAGAAAGGGGGTCTATATATTAAAGGGGTAGGGAAAGGGGAACGGTTGGGGGTGGTAGTAGTGGTGATAGTGGGGAGGAGGGGATGAAGGGGGGTAAGAAATAAAGGGATAAAGGAGTATGGGAAATGGAGGTGATATAGACTGAGAAGGAAATGGGGTCTATATTGAAGGGGGGGAAGAAGGAGAGGGAAAGGGAATGCTCTGTTATGGTGGTGATAGTGGTGGTGGTGGTGGTGATGGTGGTGGTGGTGATGGCGTGGTATTAATAGAGGAGGCCGTCACAAGGGGGAGAGAAATGGTAATGGACTGAGTGAATGGGGAGAGAATGGGAGACGGAGGAGACAGGGAAGGTAATTGAACTCCCAGCTGACTAGGTAGAAAGGTAGGGAGGTAGGTAAGAAAGTAGGTCAGGTAGGTAGGAATATAGGTTAGTGGGTAGATCGGTAGGAAGAGAGGAAGGGAGAGAGGGGAGAAAGGGAAGGTAATTGAACTCCCAGCTGACTAGGTAAAGAGGTAGTGAGGTAGGTAGGAAGGTAAGTAGGTAAGAAGGTAGGTCAGGTAGGTAGGAATATAGGTTAGTGGGTAGATAGGGAGATAGGAAGGTAGGGAGGGAGGGAAGGAGGAAGGGCTGGAGAAGGAGGAAGAGGAGGAGGTTGCAAGTCCACCGGGTGCATATGCAAAAAAAAAAAAAAAAAAAAAAAAAAAAAAAAAAAAACACGAAAAAAAGTAAAGGTGACGAGGAAAAGAAAAAAATGAAAGAACACAAAACACGAGGAAAACAGGAAGAGGAGAGAAATTAAAAAAAAGAAAAGATACAAGAAAAAAAGACAGCAGAAAACAGAGGAAAAAAGAGAGCAGGCAAGCGAAAAAGAAAAAATGAGGAAAAAAGGACAAACCAAAACAATAGCAAAAGAAAAAACAAAACAAGATTCGATAAACGTTGACAGGGAGCAGAAAGGAGAGACATAGATATATATAGATAGATAAAGAGATAGATAGAGAGATAGATAGATAGATAGATAGAGAGAGAGAGAGAGAGAGAGAGAGAGAGAGAGAGAGAGAGAGAGAGAGAGAGAGAGAGAAAGAGATAGAGAGAGAGAGAGATAGAGAGAGAGAGAGAGAGAGAGAGAGAGAGAGAGAGAGAGAGAGAGAGAGAGAGAGAGAGAGAGCAGTGGTTTACACTAACACTAACGTAAGCCACATTAAGCGTGTATCTAGGGCGGTATATTGCTTTAATTCCTCTGTAATGGCGCAGAGTTAGAGTGAAATACGATACTGGTGATGTAAGTGTGTGTGTGTGTGTGTGTGTGTGTGTGTGTGTGTGTGTGTGTGTTTCTGTCTTTATGTCTCTCTCTCTCTCTCTCAGGACCCAACGACCGCCGCCAGACACATAAATAGGTCACTGATAAGCTGATGGGACGGTCCAGAGACAAGCCTGGACACGAGGAGACCAATTTAGAGAAGCCTCCCACCCCCCCTCACCGATCTCTCTCTCTCTCTCTCTCTCTCTCTCTCTCTCTCTCTCTCTCTCTCTCTGGATATTTTTTGGTTTTATTTTTTTTCAATGATACCAAGTAAAAAAAAAAGATTGTAAAAGGAGGAGAGAAAGGAGGGAATATTTAGAGAACAGAAAGAACGACGAGATAGAAAGCAAAAACAGCAACAGGGACCTCCATAGCTACAAATCTCTAAAAATAGACATTTCTGCATACAATCAGAGTATTTAAATCAAAGTTTTTCTGAACACTTATTTTTTTGTGAGTAAAAAATAAAATAAAAAGTAAAATATAATAGGTAACGCATATAATACATATTTGAGACACCTCTGACACGAAAAGAAATTCTAACTAAAATTCCTTTTTCTTGGATGGATGCCCTGCATGAGAAACGATGGCAAGTTCCTGTGCATCAAAAAAAGTGATGTGCCTGGAACACATGAATATGACCAAGAATAGGCTTAGCAGTCATGTGGTGAGTGCCAATACAATTGTCACATTCAAAAATCGATTAGATAAATTCATGGACAGCGATATTAGGTGGGGCTAGATTCACGGGAGCTTAGGTTCAAAGGAGCTGCCTCGTACAGACCTACTGGCCTCTTGCAGACTACTACGTTCTTAGGTACTCTACCTCTAATTTAGGATATTTTATATTTATTAAGTCACATGTATACATGCAACATGTATATTTGCCTAAAAGTTTGTATACATAGAAGAGAAGGAAGAAAAAGAAAATGTGACGAAGAATCATATCTGAGGAAGGGAAGGGAGGCGGGAAGAACATAGCAAAGAATACAGAGAGAATGGAAAACAAGAGGAAGAACAAGCGATTAAGGAATGGACGAATGAGACAGAAAAAAATAAAATAAAAGATGGGGAAGTGAAGGAAGTAGAAAATAACACAGAAACGAATACAGAAACAAATAAAGGACGAAGAAGAAGAAGAAGAAGAAGAAGAAGAAGAAGAAGAAGAAGAAGAAGGAAACAATCACGTCTGAGAGAGTGGCAGCAGGAGGAGGAGGAGGAGGAAAGGTAGAATAGTCATTAGGCGTCTTGTGGCGGGGCAAATCACCTCTATTATGTGTGTCCCCGTCAGGCCGCGATGTGCTGAAGCCCCGCCCTGATTACCTGAGCAAGGGAGGAGGGGAAGAAGGGAAGGATTAAGGGAAGGCAGACGACTGGCAGGGCGAGAGGGAGGGAGGAAGAGAGAGAGAGGGGACGAAGAGAGAAAGAGGGAGGAAGGGAGAAGGGAAAGTGGGAAGAACGGAGAAGGGAGGATAGGTAGGGAGAGGGAGGGAGGGAGGAAGGGAGGGAAAGAAAGAGGAAGGAAGGTAGGGAGTGAAGGAAAGGAATGGAGGAAAGACAGCAGGGGAAAGAAGAGAGGGAGAGAGAAGGGAAGGAGGGAGGGAGAAAGGGAAGGAGGGAGGAAAATAGGGAGAGAAAGAGAGGGAGAAAGGGAAGGTATATTTAAGTGAAGTTAGTTTTGCATTTTGAAAAAGTAGGATTAGGTAGAACGAAGGGAGAGAAAGGAGTAGAAAAGGAAGAGAGAGAGAGAGAGAGAGAGAGAGAGAGAGAGAGAGAGAGAGAGAGAGAGAGAGAGAGAGAGAGAGAGAGAGAGAGAGAGAGAGAGAGAGAGAGAGAGAGAGAGAGAGAAAGAGAGAGAGAGAGAGAGAGAGAGAGAGAGAGAGAGAGAGAGAGAGAGAGAGAGAGAGAGAGAGAGAGAGAGAGAGAGAGAGAGAGAGAGAGAGAGAGAGAGAGAGAGAGAGAGAGAGAGAGAGAGAGAGAGAGAGAGAATGATGAAGAGAATGAGGAAGAACGCAATAGATGGGGAGGCTGAGGTACAACAAGATAAAGGAAAGGAAGGAGGAAGGAGGGAGGAAAGAGATGAATTAAAGAACAGAGAGAAGGAAGGAGGAAAAAGGAAAAAAAGTTGGAGGAATCTAAATGTGGAAATGGAGGAGGAGGTGAGGAGGAGGAGGAGGAGGTGGAGGAGAAGGAATGAAGGCGTACAACGAAGAAGGGATGGAGGAGGGGGGTGAATGAAGGGAAGGAGGAGAAGTAGAGAAAAGAGGTGAATGTTAGTAAAGGAGTGGAGGAGAGAAGGAGGAGAGGAGGAGAAGAGGGAACAGTCAGAAGGTGGAGAAATAAGAAGAGGAGAAAGAGGAGGAGGTGGAGGAGGATGTGAGGGAGGAGGAAGAGGAAGAGGAAGAGGAGGAGGAGGAGGAGGAGGAGGAGGAGGAGGAGGAGCAGTCAAAGGTAAGGGAGGAGAAGAAGAAGGCATGTTAGGGGTCACGTCAGGGGAGGCCCAGCGTCTCCTGTGTCACTCAGTAAGATGACGCCCCGAGTCTTCAAGGGGGAGTGAAGGAGCGCTGGGGGAGGAGGGAAGGGAAGAGGGAAGGAAGCGGGATGCATAAGGGCAACAGGGACGACAGGACACTTACAGCTACACTTGACGAGGCGAAGGAAGGACATTGACGGCCATATTCTTAAACATTTCGGAGCCCAAGAATAGACATTTGCCAAGGGTTTCATGGGTGTTGTGAGCATTTCCATGGGTAATAGTTGTATGACCCTGGTGGTAATATGACGAAGCTTCTGTGCCGTAGACGTGAAGAATAACACTCATGAGAGCCTTATTAAGCTCCATGGGTTGTGTTATGACCCTGGTGGTAGTATGACGAAGCTTCTGTGCCGTAGACGTGAAGAAAAACACTCATGGAACCCGATTAAGCTCCATGGGTAGTTTCATGACCCTGGTGGTAGTTTGACAAAGCTTCTATATACCCTGAACGTGATAAAGACATTCATGAAAACCAAATTAAGCTCCACGGTTTTAATACGGTGAAGCTTTTGTACCATGAACGTGAAAGATACTCGTAAAAACGTGATTACTGTTTTATAGCCTTTGAAAGCTGTTGATGGGAGAGGCAAAATGGTCTGAGGATTTCGACGAGATGTGAAGATGATTTAGAGAGTGAAAGGAATAGGACAAAAAACATGGAAGAAAAGGAAGAAGGTGAAAAGACGAAGAGAAGGATAAAATAACATAGAAGAGAAGGACGAAAAAGAAAATGTGACGAAGAATCATATCTGAGGAAGGGAAGGGAAGAGGAAAAACCATAGCAAAGAATACAGAGAGAATAGCGAGGAAGGGAACAAGGGCGTACTTTTAATGGGGGTGAACAAGAGTCATTGGGTAACTTCAAGAGGCGTATAGAAGAATGAAGAGCTGTATAGATGAAATAGGGGAGAGATACACTTCATGAATGAGAGTGTACATAGAGTGATAGAAGTAAAGTTCATACGGGAAAGACGACATATATTAAGCCAGTCACAGCTTGCTTCGGTACCTCTGCCTGTCAATATATGTACCAAATCCCGCAATCGCAAGTGTAGATCGCATACCAACGTAGTTTCATGACACGTAGATCGCATACCAAAGTAGCACCGATTTTTTTGTGAATATAAAAGTAAGGTATGGGAAAAGATGGGTCCATACGTTTATGAAGCGCGTGGCCTCAGTGCTCATCTCCGTCACACTGGACCTGGAGCCTTTACATAACAGCAATGACACAGCCCAAGAATAGCATGTCCTGATATTATGCAGGTTAGAGTATGGAAGAAATGGAAAATGGAATAGAGGTTAGGTGGGTTGCTGATAAGATCTATGGAGTGGGAGATCGCGTGGGTGATAGGTGGGCGGATGGGTGGGTGGGTGACTGTGAGGGTGGAGAGGAAAGAGAGAGTGGGTGGGTCGGTGGGTGGAGGGTGGATGGGAGATAGAAGTGTCATGTTCCCCCAATACATTATAGAGGGTGGAATATGAGGAGGGTTTGGTGATGGTGGTGATGGTGATGGGGGAGAGGGAGAGGAGGAAGACACTGTACGATGATGGGTGATGAAAGGGAAGGATAAAGAAGGGGAAGGTTATGATGATGATGATGATGATGATGATGATAAAGAAGAGGAAGAGAAGGTGGAGGATAATTATGCAATTCCTATTAATTACGAAGAGAGAGAGAGAGAGAGAGAGAGAGAGAGAGAGAGAGAGAGAGAGAGAGAGAGAGAGAGAGAGAGAGAGAGAGAGAGAGAGAGAGAGAGAGAGAGAGAGAGAGAGAGAGAGAGAGAGAGAGAGAGAGAGAGAGAGAGAGAGAGAGAGAGAGAGAGAGAGAGAGAGAGAGAGAGAGAGAGAGAGAGAGAGAGAGAGAGAGAGAGAGAGAGAGAGAGAGAGAGAGAGCAGGCCATGGAGGGGAGATTGGCTCATGGGGTGTGAGGGGAGAGAGACATGAGTTAGTGAAGTGAGAGGAGGCAATGGAGGGAGAGAAAAGGTGAACGGAGGAAAAAGAAGAGAGGGAAAAATGAGGGAGAGGCAGGGAGGAACGGAGGGAGGGAGAACGAGGTAGATGGAAGATAGGAGGGAAAGGAGGAAGAGGAGGGAAGAACGGAAGAATAAAGAAAGAGAAAAGAAAAAAAAGAGTTAAGAGAGAGAGAGAGAGAGAGAGAGAGAGAGAGAGAGAGAGAGAGAGAGAGAGAGAGAGAGAGAGAGAGAGAGAGAGAGAGAGAGAGAGAGAGTGAGAGAGAGAGAGAGAGAGAGAGAGAGAGAGAGAGAGAGAGAGAGAGAGAGAGAGAGAGAGAGAGAGAGAGAGAGAGAGAGAGAGAGAGAGAGAGAGAGAGAGAGAGAGAGAGAGAGAGAGAGAGAGAGAGAAGCGATGGAGATAGGGAGAGAGAACGCTTGAAAAAGAAAAACCTGCGAACTGGAAAGAATTAAAAAACAAATGTGATAAATAGGAGAAGGAAGAAGAGGAGGAGGAGGAGGAGGAGGAGGAGAAGGAGGAGGAGGAGGAGGAGGAGAAGGAGGAGGAGGAGGAGGAGGACGCAGTGTTTGAGAAGAAGCAGAAGAGGAAGAGGAAGAGGAGGAGGAGGAGGAGGAGGAGGAGGAGGAGGGCAGGTATAGTTTAGTGCCGCCTCAGCTTGGAGATACGAGATTCGCAAACGAGTTTTCTGTTCTAAATCTTGAGGATATTGCTGGCCCGATTCTGGAGGTGGAGGAGGAGGAGGAGGAGGAGGAGGAGGAGGAGGAGGAGGAGGAGGAGGAGGAGGAGGAGGAAGGTTCTGTGGAGGAAGATGATGGAGAGGGGAAGAAGAAAGTAGGGCGAAGAGGAAAAAAAATGAAGAGGAGAAAGGAGAGAGGTAATAGATGGCATGGCGTGTGTGTGTGTGTGTGTGTGTGTGTGTGTGTGTTTAGGTCTTCAGGAGTCGGACAAAACACACACACACACACACACACACACACACACACACACACACACACACACACACACACGAAAAAGGAAACAAAACAAAAACATAAATAAATACACAACCGAGCGAGGAAACGGAGAGAGAGAGAGAGAGAGAGAGAGAGAGAGAGAGAGAGAGAGAGAGAGAGAGAGAGAGAGAGAGAGAGAGAGAGAGAGAGAGAGAGAGAGAGAGAGAGAGAGAGAGAGAGAGAGAGAGAGAGAGAGAGAGAGAGAGAGAGAGAGAGAGAGAGAGAGAGAGAGAGAGAGAGAGAGAGAGAGAGAGAGAGAGAGAGAGAAAAGTCGGGAGGGAGGGAGGACGAGAGAGAGGAAGGGATGGAGGGAGGGGGAGGGCGAGACAGAGAGAGGTTCAGAGCTACAATGCAAGGTCGAGAATGAGAGCAAAATAAAGTCTCGCAACGGATGACAATGGAGAGGGCAAGCTAGATACCCGGCCTTTATAAGCGAACTGTGCGTGTGTGTGTATATAAAACGAGTAATGGGAGCTCCGGCGCTGGAAAGGAAGAAGTTGCTTTGTCGGACCTGATATGTTAATGCTGGGAGGAGGAGGAGGGAGAATGTGGAGATATAAACGTAGACTGAAATAACTTGTCGTGAGAGGAAGAAAAGCGAAGTATTGTTTTGTTATTGGTGTTTGTGAAGAGTGAAATAACTTGTGAGAGGAAGGAAAGAGAAGTAGAGTGTTATTATTGTTATTTATGTAGAGTGAAGTAGCTTGTCGTGGGAGGGGAAGAAATGCGATATAGAGAATTATTAATACTATCATTATCATTATTACGCATGAAGGTCGTAATTCGTTATGAGATGAAGAATAAGCGAGGTATTGTGTTATTATTATTTGTATCATCATTTTCATTATTACACTTGAAGGTCATAAAAGGGAGAAACAACAACGAGCGAATAATACTTTGACAATTAATTAAGGATATCAACAAAGTACTTATATGTATTTGCTTTCTCTTCCCGTTGGTTATATACGAATTACTATTATTATTATTATCATTATTATTGCACATGAAGGTCGTAAAAGGGAGATACAACAAAGAAAACGAATTATACTTTGAGGGAGAGAGAAGGGAGTATGTTAAAAGGGGAGAGAGAGAGAGAGAGAGAGAGAGAGAGAGAGAGAGAGAGAGAGAGAGAGAGAGAGAGAGAGAGAGAGAGAGAGAGAGAGAGAGAGAGAGAGAGAGAGAGAGAGAGAGAGAGAGAGAGAGAGAGAGAGAGAGATTGCCTGATATGAGAGCGAATGGGGAAAAAGGAATGAGATAAATGCAGGAGAGGGGAAAAGTGAAGGGCAGGAATGAATGAGATAAAGTGGAGTGGTATTAGGAGAGCTGCGGAGGAGGAGGAGGAGGAGGAGGAGGAGGAGGAGGAGGAGTGAGTAAGTGTGTGTCGGATTATAATGTATTGGGGGCATGTTCGAGTCAACGAGGTGTGTGTGTGTGTGTGTGTGTGTGTGTGTGTGTGTGTGTGTGTGTGTATTTACTGTTAAGGAATGACAAATAATAAGAAAAAAAATGACTAAGGTAAATACAACAACAACAAAAAAAAGTATATGGAAAAAAAAAAACAAAAAAACAAATAACAACAAATCATTAGAGAATAATATAAAGAAACAATCAATTCTCGTAACAAAACACACACACACACACACACACACACACACACACACACACACACACACACACACACACACACACACACACACACACACACACAAAACAACAACAACAACAAAAACAACAACACGAAATGAAAACAAAGAAAGAAGAGGAAGAAGAGGAAAAGGAAGAAGGTGAAGAAGAAGAACAAAAAGAAGAACAAGAACAACACCACCACCACCACCAACAACAACAACAAACAACCACAAACAACAACCCAAATCGCCCCTCAAACTACCCCTCTTTCCCCTCCCTCCCTATCCCCAGCCCACCCAACTCACCGCCCTCATGATGTACCTCCACCGGCCAGGCAGCCAGACTCGAATTCATGGCCCAAAATATATATCCCACGCAGGTCGCCAGAGCGTGAGGACTTACGTAGCGCGGCGGCGGCGGTCCAATTAACAGGTGATTACGGGAAGCGATGGACGGGCCGCGGAGGTGAGCAGCGGTGGGTAATGTTTGTGTAATTCCGGGGTTGCACTCGGCTCTGAAGCGTGAGGTGTGTATTGCAAAGGCTGGTTGGCATTTCAGTATTATACATTAGTTTTCTCATTGTTTCTGCTCTCAGGTGTTGGTGTGTTGGTGAGGTTGTGTCCTTAGTATAAAACATGTACTGTACCTTCTTTTCTCCCTCTCGTTTTCTACCTCTCTTCTTTCTCTTCCGCCTTTCCTTCTCTCTTTTTTCTTTCTCTCCCTTTTTGTTCTCATTTATATCTCCCTTTCGTCTGTGCAGTATTCATTCACTTTGTTTTGTTTTTCATTCATTCTGTTTGATTCTGAAGCGTGTGTGTGTTTTGGGAAAGGTGTCTCTCTAGTATGGTGCGTGATTAACTTTTTTCTCTTTCCCTCTTCTCTTCATCTTCCTTCTGTCTCTTCCTTTCTTTGTCTTCTCATTCACTTATAACTGAATTTCCTCCTCCTCCTCCTCTTCACTCTCTTTCTTTCGCTCCCATTAATCTTCTGTACCGCTCTCCTTTTCTTTTTTTCTTCCTTTTTCTCTGTTCCTTTCTTCTTTCCTCTCCCGCTGCCCAGTTTCAGATTTCCTTTATCTCTCCTTTTCTCTTTATCTGCCTTTTATCTTCTGTATTGCTCTGTCTCACTCTTTCTTTCTTCTTCTTTTTCTTCTTCCTGTGCTTCTTCCTGTCTTTCTTCATTTGCTTCACAGACCCCTTTCTTTTTCCTCCTTTGTCCCTGATTCTTTACTTTTTCCCTCATTTATTCGTTTCCATCTCCCCCTCCTTCTTTCTTTCCTTTTTTCCTCTTCTCCTCTTCTTCCTGCCTGCCTCTGCCTTTTTCTCCCTTTTCCCATTTTTCTCTCCCTTCTCATCCCTTCTTTTCTTACATTTACGCTTCCTCCCCTTTCGCTTTCCTCAGTATCTGCCCTTCCCTTCTTCCTATTCCACAATCTATTTTTCTCTTCCCATTCTTCAGCCCCTCTCTTCCTTCTGTCCTTTTCCAGATTCTCTCTTTTCCCTTTTATTTCCTCTCCTCTCTCGTAGTTTTCAATCCTTTTTTCTGCTTCCTCTTTCTGTCTCTCTCCCTTTTCCTCTTCCTCCCTCTCTCCTCTCTGTGTCTCATTCTTTCCCCTCTCCTTTCCCCTTCCTCTGTAGCTGCCTCTCTCTCTCTCTCTCTCTCTCTCTCGTTCTATTCATCACTTAATTTCTCGCTTCCTCTATTTTTGTCTGTCTCTCTCCTCCCATTCCTCAGCCCTTCCACCCTCTTTCTGTTCTTCACTTCCTTTTCCACTCCCTCTATTTCTGTCTCTCTCTCTTTCCTCCCATTCCTCAGCTCCTTCCTTCCTCCTTCCATCCCTCCTCTCCCTATCCCTTTCCTACCTCCCTTTTCCCTTTCCTCTGTTCTTTTCTCTCTCCCTCTTCCTATTCCTCACTACATTTCTCGTTTAGTCTGTTTCTGTCTCTCTCTCTCCCCTTCCATCCCTCAGCCCCTTCCTCCCTCCCTCCCTCCCTCCCTTCCCCCGCTCCTTCCGCCACACACTTCCGCCTCTCTCTCCCCGCCCAAAACTTCTCCCATTAATCCGCGCCCTCCACTCCGGGCACTAATTTGAGGCCACTCCGCATTATTTTAATTGGCTTAATTTGGGAGTCTTTTGCGGAAATCTTAGGTACGTGATGTTCCGGGGAGCGCTGATACAAACGTTGTGCGCGGAGGGATGTTAATGATTTGGCTTGTGTGTGTGTGTGTGTGTGTGTGTGTTTGTGTGTGTGTGTGTGTGTGTGTGTGTGTGTGTGTTTGTGTGTATCTATGCGTTTTCTTTTACACGGCAACAACAACTTAGTAATTTCCTTCTTTTGTTACGTATTTATAAATGTTTTTTTGGCTACCTATATTTTTTAATCTCTATCCTACTGCAACAACTCAGTATTTTCTTTTTTTTCGTGAATATATTTTGCTGTCTAGTTACGTATATCTTCTTTTCTATTTTGTTAGGTTTGATGTTGAATATTACACCAAAATCAAATGTATAACCAGACTGAACTAAAGTTATCATTCTTATTATTCTTATTGTAAACACCATCATCATCATCACCATCATTTCGCTACCTGCTACAAATTGATCTTATAGGCGCTGTTTTTATAAGTCCAGAACATTTAATATATTGACCCTTAGTTTGTACCAACACGACAAATATTTCTTTGGACTAGAGTATCTTTTTACCTGCAAGGAGGCATTTCAAGGGCAAAAGACACAGAGGAAACAAAAAATATACCCACTGGCACTGCTCCGGGAAATTGTTGATAGAGTAGCCAAAAGAGGTCAAAATCGAATGGAGAGGTGTCCTGATACTCCCTCTAGAGAGCACTCACGTATTTTTTCTTACAGCAAAGGAGACAGCACAAGGGCACAAACAAAAAGGAAACAACAATAACAAAAAAGCCTCCTACTCGCTGCTCCTTTAAAGAATCCGAAGAGGTGGCCGAAAGAGCAGTCAATTACGTGAGAAGAAACAGAATAATTACCTAACACATGCATACTGTGGCGTATAAACAAAGATATGACGGGAAGTATGCATCAACAAGGCGTGTAGAGGTGATAAGGAGAACCATAACAAGGGGGAGTGGAGAAGGTGAGAACGTGATCTATACCCGTACGTGCCGCTAATCCAAGGAGAAAACACTGACTTCGAAGCCTGGCGTGATAAGGACCATAACAGTGCAGGGACGTGACTTGTAACACCGATGGAAATAGAACAGTTATCAAGGGAGCGTGCCTCGGGACGGAGAACACTGATTAGCCAGGTGCGAATGGAATGAAGGAAGGTGTTGGTGTGAGTGAGTAATCAGGAACACACACACACACACACACACACACACACACACACACACACACACACACACACACACACACACAAGCAACCGTACCTGTTAGTTCTGAGTGCAGGCCCCAATACAATCCGGAAAGTGAAAGAATAAGTAAGAGTGTATAGAGGGCCGAAGGAGGAGGGAAAGGAAAAGCTAATATTGTGAAAACCTTGTGTAGACGATAAAGATTTCCACCATAAATAAGAGCCATAGTTTTGATTAACCTGGTAGCAGCGATGGGCCAAATTTGTGGCCTTACCGTAAACCAGCGACGGGCCAAATTTGTGCCATGATATAAACCCCCCAAAATAGATGATGCATAAACTGATCACAAATGCGTTGATATATATTATGAAATGGTTTGCGTGAGTGATGATTTTTTTCTCATTTTTCTCGCTTAGAGGGACTTTTAAGAAGCATGATCCGTGCAGCTACCGGGTTAAGCTTATCAGACACGGGTAGGTGGAAGAGTGTTGGACTAGAACATGTGGGCGGGAATAAGAAGTAGAGATAAAAATATAACTCAAATTGTGAAAAGCGTATAAAGACGATAGCATTTTTTTTTTATCATAAGGACGAGTAAAAATAGTTATAAAAATAGTGTGTAGAATAGTGAGTTAATTCCCTAAGTACGGGTATGCAAAAAATGTGTTAAATGTGAATTCCTACGTAGAAATAAGATTAAAATAAGTACTGTGATAAACTAAGCAAGGAAGAACACCTACAATGGACAGTTTTTCTCCCTTCCCTAATTCAAAGTCACGTCGGTGTGTTCATCTCGCCAAACCAAGCGTCGGTAAAGACAGTTTGTGAAATGAGAATAAAGCGAATATTAACCAAAGAATACCCACTTTTGCATATATTCTAGTTCAACATCTGTGTCACAGCGTCTATCATCTCACTACCAAACCTAACTTAACACTAATCAACCTCAAGACGCTCATCTCTTTTTTTGTCTTTTATTTCTCTTCTCTCTTTCGTTTATTTTCATTCTATCGGTTTTTCTTCCCATTCTTTTATTTTCTCTGTTCATTGATATTCTTTCCTACTTCATTGCGCTCAACCCTCACTTACCTAAACAATCCATTCCTCGTCGTAATAATCGCAAACAATAACGTATATAATTTTTCTCCCTTTTCCACTTCCTGTTCCTCACTCTCTCCTTCTCATTCCTCAGTCCTTCTCTCTCTCTCAGTTTCTCCCCCCTCCCTCCCCTCTCTCTCTCTCTCTCTCTCTCTCTCTCTCACCACCCACTCACATACCTGGTGTTTCGCTGTGTGGGCGTCGTCGGGGTCACTGCCCTTTTCCGACTGATCCCTGGAACAAGACAAAGACCCATTATATCTCCTCTTCTTTCTCTCCTTAAACCACCACCTCCTCCTCCACCTCCTCCTCTACTGCCTTCTTTTTCTCCTTACCTCGATCACACATAATCGTCCTCCTTCTTCTCCTCCTCCGCCTCCTCTTCGTCGTCGTCTTCTTCTTCTTCTTCGCCTCCTCCTCCTTACCTCCATCACACCTGAGTCTAAAAATTGCTCTTGCCTCATCCCAGCTTAAGAAGAAAGAAAAAAGGAGATGCAGAAAACGAGAAGGAATAGGAAACGAAAAAAAGAGAAAAAGATAATTGAAATAAAGAGAAAAATGATAAGGGAAAGTAAAGAATTGAGAAAAGAGAAAAGAGAAAATAAATAAAGACGAAACGAGAACAGACAGTAAAGAACAGAGAAAAGAAAAAAAATATAGAAAATAACAGGAAGAGAAAGTTAAGAATATAGAAAAGAGAAACGAGAAAAGAAATAAAGAGCAAATAAGAAGAGAAAGTAGAGAATATAGAAAAGAAATAAGGAGAAAAAAAATAAAGAGGGGCAAGTAAAAAAAACAGGGAAAAGGGAAAGGAGAAAAGATAAATATGGAGAAGAATAAAGAAAAAAAATAATATCCACTTAAAAGGCGGCATTCAAGGCTCCTTTTGAGGCGTTTAATTCCGTGAAATGGGATGGAGGTAATCTTTTTTTTTGGGGGGGAGGAGGAGGAGGAGGAGGAGGAGGAGGAGGAGGAGGAGGAGGAGGAGGAGGAGGAGGAGGAGGAGGAGATTCTTTTACACTGTGTGTGTGTGTGTGTGTGTGTGTGTGTGTGTGTGTGTGTGTGTGTGTGTGTGTGTGTGTGTGTATTTACCTTTATGTTCCGTAATGAGTAAGAAAACAAACATCCGGAAAACAAACAAACAAACAAACAAAACCTGACTAATTTTACCTCTTTTTTTTCTATTTTCTTTGTATTTTTCTTTTATTACATTCTCTCTCTCTCTCTCTCTCTTTTCTTTATTCATTATTCCTCCTTTTCCTTTCTCTTTCTCAATGTTTCTTAATTTTACCATTCATTTTATCTTCTGTTTCCGTTTCTTCCTTTTCTTTTTCTTCTTCTTCACCTTCTTCCTCCTTTTCCTCCTCCTCCTCCTCCTCCTCCTCCTGTTTCCCACCGTCACCACCTCCTCCATGTCCATTTCTCAGAGCCGCGACGCGATTTCTCTCACTAATTCACTTGCCACTGTTCACCATTTAGAGGAGGAGGAACACACACACACACACACACACACACACACACACACACACACACACACACACACACACACACACACACACACACACACACACACACACACACACACACACACACACACACACACACAGGTCTCGTCAGGTGTAATGGTCTCCTTCTCACCTGGTTGTGTTCTTATTAACCTGCTCATTAGCCGAAGTTCTTACGTAATGCTCTCTCTCTCTCTCTCTCTCTCTCTCTCTCTCAGGATAAAAATAGAAGACAATAAAAAAAGGGCAAAAAAAGGTCTTAAATGGCTCAGGTAAAAGTACATCGCCCGGAAAATTACCTGTGCGTGTGTGTGTGTGTGTGTGTGTGTGTGTGTGTGTGTGTGTGTGTGTGTGTGTGTACGTATTTCAGCGTTGCGGGTCGTTTGAGGACAGACTACACACGCCTTAATGATATTTCGTATGGGGGGGGAGAGGGAGGGAGAGGGGGGAGGGGAGGGAGGGGGGAGGAGGGAAAGGGGGAGGGAGGAAGGGTAAGGTGGTAAGGTGCATGGAGAGAGATGAAGGGAGGAACAAAGAGGAGGAGAGAAGAGGGTGAAGGGGGAAGAGAAGAGGGGAGGGGGAGGAATAAGGTGGAGGGAGGTAGGGAAGGAGGTGGATTGAGAGAAGAGAGAAGGGGAGAAAAGAGGATTGATATCTATTAGAAGCTAGGGAGTAGGGGGAAGGGAGGGAGGAAGGGAGAGGGAGGGAGGACAAAGATTGGAGAGAGAGAGAGAGGAGGGAGGAAATGGGTACGTAGGGAGGGAAGGAGGAGGAGGAGGAGGAGGAAAGAACAGCGATGGAGGAGAGGCAGGACTTAGAAGAACAGAAAGGAGAGAAAAAAAAAGAAAGTGGAGAATTGAAAAAAAAATAGATGATGTAATTCTTTGGGACGACGAGGAAAAGGGAAGAAGGGAGAAGAAAACAAGAGAAAAAGGGAGGAAATGGAGGAAAGAAAACATATATGAAAAGCGTATGGAAGGAAGGAAGGAAGGAAAAAGAAAAGCAGGGATTGGAGGAGATAGAAGAGGAGACAAAAAGAGAAGAGAAAAGACATTCCTGAGGGGTGTATGGAGGAAGGAAAGAGGAGAGAGAAGAGAGAGGCAAGTCAGGGAGTAGAGGAGGAGGAGGAGGGAAGATCCATGGCTGTAGAGAGGCGTAGAAGGGACCTAATTAATCTATCTTTACCATTAATCACGAGTTGTAATGTTCTCTCCTCTCCTTCTCTCCCTTCTTCCTCCTCCTCCTACTCCTCTTCCTCTCCTCATCTTTCTTCCTGCCTTACTTCTCTCATTTCTTCCTTGCCTCCTTCTTTCTTCTTTCCTTTCCTAGTTTTTCTTCTTCTTAATCATGAGTTGCAATGTTCTTCTCTCCTTCTCTCCCTTCTTCCTCCTCCTCCTTCCCTCCTTTGTTCCTTACTTCTTTATTTCCTTCCTTCCTTCGTTCCTCTTTTTCGTCCCTTCTTAATAATGATTTCCTCTTCTTCCTTCCTCCTTTACCATCCTTCTCCTCAAACGTAAACTTTATATTTCGAGGAGAAAGATTTCCTGATTTATTCTTCTCTATCTTTTGTTTCCAGTGAGTTATTATATATTTATTTTATCAATTCCTCCTTCCATTTACTTATTATCTCCTACTCTCCCTATTTATTGATGATTATCCAACTTTTTAATCTTTTCTCTCAGCTGTATTTTGTTTCCTTTAATTTCTATTTCTTTCTTTTCTTTTTATCATTACAATCCGATTTTCTCTCTCTCTCTCTCTCTCTCTCTCTCTCTCTCTCTCTCTCTCTCTCTCTCTCTCTCTCTCTCTCTCTCTTTCTCTTATCTTCGTTTAGTCGCTTTAGACAAGGTGAGACACGTGTCCAATTAACCTTTGGTACAGAAGCTGCCTAACACAGGTAGGTACGGGAATGGCCAGGCTCGTGTTCAGGACAGTCAGGCAGGAGGAGGAGGAGGAGGAGGAGGAGGAGGAGCAGCAGCAGGAAGTGGAGGAGTAGGGTACAGGGAACAGAAGGCATTATGAAGCTCACTGGCTGATAAGGACGCTGCCGGCTTAAGTAGTTTAATCTTTTCGTCATGCACTTCATTGTTCTTATTTTCTTATGTTTATAGTTGGCGTTTCATTCATTGTACTGAACTGATGAAGGTTCCTCTTGTACGTATGCGCAAACACGTCCAATTCACTCCTGTAACAACGAAGTAATGGCCGAAGCGATATTTATATGAATCTGATTGTCCGCGCACTGACCTTTTCTGCAGGATGATTGTTGCAGTGACGGATGAATCGCTTCGAGAAAACTCCTGCTAGTGTGTGCGTTGAATTGTCTCTCTTGAATCGTTTACCCATGATTTCTAGTTATTGGGTTAGTTTGTAGAAGAAAAAACTGGAATAATCAATCTCACTAAACTTATTCAGGTACTTTAACACTTTTTTTACAGCGAAGGAGTCAGTTCAAGGGCATAAAAATAAAGGAAACAAATATGAAAAAAAAGCCCGCTACTCATTGCTCCTAAATCAAATCCTGTATCAAATCACCTTGCAGTATAGTCTCATTTGCAGCGTTAAAAGGAGTCGCTTGCTTCACTCAGCATACGCCCGTTTACTATTATTATTATTATTTATTATTAGTCATATATCTAAAAACACAACAGTTCTTTTCCGGCCGCCTCCTCCTCCCTCTCCGCCCTCTGTAGGTAGACAAGACAATTGGCATAACACCGTGTCTGTTGTGAAGGGCGGATATGGAAATTGTATACGATTGGCAGAAATAAGGTTTTCGAATCTACACCATATCGAGGGAATAGGACAAATAAAGAACGAGGAGGAGGAGGAGGAGGAGGAGGAGGAGGAGGAGGAGGAGGAGAAAGGGATGAAGAGGAGGAGAATGGGCTGGGGAAGGCTTACATAGGGTCGTAGGAGGAAATGTGGAGGAAAAAAAAGAAGACGTAAGCACAGGAAGAGGAGGAGGAGGAGGAAGAAGAGGAGGAGGAGGAGGAGGCGTAGGCAGAGACTCACCAAAACACAAAACATCCCAGATAATGGAACACGACTTTATTTTTAGCCTAACAACGAGTTCACCGACTTAAGGAGAGTGTTAACCCTTCCGACAGAGCCTTTGAAGCCCCAAGACGTAACAGAGAAGAGACGAGGAGGAGGAGGAGGAGGAGGAGGAATAGGAGGAGAAAGAATAATAGGAAGAGGAAGAGTAGTAGGAGGACGAGGAAGAGGAAAGGAGGAGGATGAGGAAGAACAGGAGAAGAAAAAATAATAGGAAGAGGAAGAGGAGTAGGAGGAGGAGGAAGAGGAAAGGAGGAGGATGAGGAAGAACAGGAGAAGAAAGAATAATAGGAAGAGGAAGAGGAGTAGGAGGAGGAGGAAGAGGAAAGGAGGAGGAGGAGGTGGTGGAGGAGGAAAAGGAGGAAGAAACTGCAATTGAAGAGGGAAAGGAAGAAGAAACCAGAGAAAGAGGAGGAGGAAAAGAAGAGAAGGAAGAAGAAGAGAAGGAAAGAAGGAAGAAGAGAAGGAGGCGGTAAAAAAGAAGGAAAAAGAAGCACATGAAAAGGAAGACAAAAAAGGAAAAAAAAAGAAACCAGATGAAAACAAACAAACAAACAAAAAATATGATAAAAGGACCCATTAAACCTCCCCCCCTCTCTCTCTCTCTCTCTCTCTCTCTCTCTCTCTCTCTCTCTCTCTCTCTCTCTCTCTCTCTCGCACCCACGCCCGGAGACCTCAAGGCAGTGCTCAATGGCAGCGACGAGGCAGTTACGGGGGCGTTGAATAGCACTGTAATGACGCCCGTCCCTGGAGGCCTGGTGTGCGGGTGACGGAGGAGGAGGACGAGGAGGAGGAGGAGGAGGAGGAATGGGTAAGGGAGGAAACGTTGTGAAGGTGGTGGTAATGGCGTTGGAAGAGGAGGCGAAGGAAGATGATGACGAGGAGGAGGAGGAGGAGGAAGCCAACGACGAGGAAGAGGAGGAAAATGAGGGTGAGGAGGAAGAGGAGGAGGAGGGTGAGAACAACGAGAAGGACAAAGGAGGAGGAGGACAAGAAGGAGGAGGAAGAAGAGAAGGGTGAGGAGATGAAAAAGGAGGAGAGAAGGGTTTGGAACATCACGGTTTCTTCGCCGGGTAATAAGAGTTAATATCGCAGAGAAACAACATAACAGACATAACTCACATTCAACCGTGACGAGGAAACACCGAGATTATTACGTGGACTGGGGCGGTGGCGGGGGTGGGGGTGGCGGCATATATTGTACAGGAGAGGAGGCAGTTCAAGGGCAAAAGAAAATTAAGCAAAAAAGCTGGCTATGTTCCTGCTCCTGTGATCGTTGGCTAATTGCTCTATACCTTTTTTTTTACTTCTTCTTCTTCTTTTGACCTGTAACGCTTTGTATCCCTTCATAGGTCCTTCTCTCGTTCCTCTTTTCTTCTTATTCACTTATTAACACTTTCCTCTTCAGTATTACATCATTTTTTTAAACATTTCATCCTGAGTTTATGTGTTTTTTTCTGTCTTTTTCTTTCCCTGATATATTTTTCTATGTGGTTTTGCTATTTTCCACTATGACAACAATAAACTATCAATCAATCAATCACTTTTCACTCAAACTTTCACTGCTCAGATCTTTTTTCCCAACATCATCGTCACTATCAGCACCACCAAGTTTCAAGTATAGCCATTTATAAATTTCCTACTACTGAAAAATCATTATAATTATCATACACACAACATAAGAGTTTGTCGTCTCCCTAACCCGTCAATTAAGGAAGAAGAATTGACGATATGAAGACATCAGATTAACTTTTTATCTTCAAGAGTGTAATGCATAGTAATGGGTGATTATGAAGCTGATGATGATGATGATTTTACTGCTAACATTCCTCATTCAAGATATTCTAAGGGAAGATTTTTTTTTTTCATTATGACCGTAAAGCGTTAAAAAAAAGTAGAGTGTATGTGTGCTGGGCGTGTCTATATTCTGTGGTGTGTGTGTGTGTGTGTGTGTGTGTCGGGGTGAGTGTTTTTGTGAAGGGCTGGTGTGTGTTTGTGTAGGATAGAGTGTATCTGTGAAGGGTTGAAATACATCAGTGAAGGGCTGGAGTGTGTCTGGAAAGCGCTGGAATGTGTCTGTGTAGGGTTAGAGTGTCTGTGTCGGGCCGAAGTGTGTCTGTGTATATGGATATGTATGTCTGTCAAGGGCTGGAGTGTGTCTATGTAGGGTAGTGTGTCTGTGTATATCGATAATGTATGTCTGTGAAGGGGTGGAGGTCAGTATTGCTTGTTCCTGCATTCTGTGGTGTGTCTGTGAAGGATTGAAGAGTGAACTTATAACCCTGGAGTGTGTCTGTAGGATTTGAGTGCCAGTGCAGGGCGTGTTCGTGTTCTGTGGTGTGTCTGTGTGAGGCTGGAGGGAGTCTCTACTGCGTTCTCCCTAAGTAATATTAAATGCTCAAAGCTATGGTTAGAGGGTAAGCCTTTTATCCTACCTGCCTACCTGCCTCCCACCCTCCAGCAGCACTAACCCAACTCTCTCTCTCTCTCTCTCATTAGGCAGGTAAGATACGAGGTAAGTCTCCCTTCTTCATATCGTTTCCTCCTTACCCTTTCCTCCTCCTTTCTTCCTCCATCTTTATCTCTCCATTAGTTCTTTATTCTCTTTCCGCACTTATTGTTTGTGTTTTGTATTTTTTCTTTATTCTTATTTCCTGCGAACGATTTCTTTTATGAGAGAGAGAGAGAGAGAGAGAGAGAGAGAGAGAGAGAGAGAGAGAGAGAGAGAGAGAGAGAGAGAGAGACGCAATAAAAAGGGAAAAGAAGAAAGTGATGACGAAGAGACGAGGAGAGTAAGGAGGAGAGGAAGAGAGGAGGAAATGGAAAGTGACCATTAGCAGGGTTGAAACAAATCGTGGAGAGGAGGAGGAGGAGGAGGAGGAGGAGGAGGAGGAGAAAGAGTGTTTGTCTTCTGAGATAATGGAAAGAGTGAAAATAATGTTAAAATATGGTTTAGTATCTGCTGAAGGTAATGGAGAGAGAGAGAGAGAGAGAGAGAGAGAGAGAGAGAGAGAGAGAGAGAGAGAGAGAGAGAGAGAGAGAGAGAGAGAGAGAGAGAGAGAGAGAGAGAGAGAATAAAAGAGAGAAAATAAGAGAATGAGAGAGAAAACATCCCAATCTGGTCCACATTCACTCCTCTCCTTCCACTATTCCCTTCTTCTCCCCTTCTCCCCTTCCCTCATTCCCCCTTAATTAACCTCCTTACCTGGCCGGCCTCGCTCAGGTGGGCAGCGACCGGACATCATACCTGACACAGTGCAATGACGGGTGCTGTAATTGGCGCCCGAACACCCTATCACACTGTTCATCCACCACGTTAACCCTCTAATGAGTACCTGCTGTTTTTAATGGAATATATAAACAGTCAATTAATATACGAGGATTGGAATGGACTGTCGAACGTTTAGTGAGGATACGAGAGGAAAGATAAAAGAGGCAGTTTAGTTTTTGTTGTTCATCTTGGTAATAAAATTTGCGTGGACGCGTTTCAAGAGCTTAAGTTCTACGTTCTTTTTGGGGGGAGTGAGTGGGAGGGGAAACTACTCTCTTTTATCACGTTCTGAGTATTTTTGTTCATCGAGGGAATTGATTTGCCTCGAAGCGCTTCAAGACTCCTCTAAATCTAAGTTCTCTTCTCTTCTTTTTCTGTTTTATTCATCTTTTCTTCTCTTCTTTTCTTCTGTTTTTCCTTTTTTTATTCTTCAGTTCTTTTCTTTTTCTGTTTCCTTCTTCTTTTCTTCTTCTGTTCTAAGTTCCTATGTTCTTTTCTTCTCTTCGTTTCTTCTACTTTTCATTTTCTCATTTTTTTGTTCTTTTTACTTCTGTTCGATTTTTCTGCTCTTTTTTTCTTTTCTTCTTCTGTTCTAAGTTCTGTTTTTTTTGTTCTTTTCTTCTGCTCTTCTCAATTCTTCTTCTGTTCTTTTCTTCTTCTCTTCGTTTCTTCTTCTTTTCATTTTCTCTATTTCTGTTCTTTTCTTATGTTCGATTCTCCTGATCTTTTCTTCTTTTCTTCTTCTGTTCTAAGTTCTGTTTTTTTGGTTCTTTTCTTCTGCTCTTCTCAATTCTTCTTCTGTTCTTTTCTTCTTTTGGTCTAAGTTCTTCATTTTTTTCTGTTCTTTCCTTATGTACGATTCTCCTGATCTTTTCTTCTTTTCTTCTTCTGTTCTAAGTTGTTCTGCTTTTTTCGTTTTCTTCTGCTCTTCTCAATTCTTCTTCTGTTCATTTCTTCTTTGGGTTTAAGTTCTTCAGGTCTTTTTATTTTGGGGGGTTGGAAGTTGAGTAGAAGGTGACACTCATCTCTTTTATCATATCCCGAGTACCTATTGTTACTGTCATCCTCATCCTCTTGCCTGCCAAACAAACGCTTCTGTCCCATCAGCTTACAACATGACAGGCAGCTCGAGCCTTGCATCACGCTATACATCATAATAATACGCTTTGGAGGGCATTAAGAGATTACACCTGAGCCCCGCTGCAGGTGTCTCGTGTCATAGTGCTCGGAGCAGGTGTGTGACGAGGTGAGAGGATGCGCAGGTGTAGAGAAAGAGATAGATATGGATAGTTTGATAGATAAAGGAAGATAAATAAAGAGGGGAAAGAAAGAGGAAAAAGAGAAAGATGGATAAATAGAAAGGGGGGAAAGAGAGGAGAATAAGGAAAGAGACAGAGGAAGATAGATAGATAGATAGAGAGAGAGAGAGAGAGAGAGAGAGAGAGAGAGAGAGAGAGAGAGAGAGAGAGAGAGAGAGAGAGAGAGAGAGAGAGAGAGAGAGAGAGAGAGAGAGAGAGAGAGAGAGAGAGAGAGAGAGAGAGAGAGAGAGAGAGAGAGTGGGGAATAGGTACTTATCACCTTTAAAAGATGCACACGGGGGTCACGGGGTACGACAGGTAAACACTAGGCCTGTCCTGCACACCTGTCTAGCATACCTTGACTATTGTACTGGAGGCGAGAGGGAAAGTGAGGGGAGACGAGAGGGAAAGTAAAGGGAGGTGAGAGGGAAAGTGAGGGGAGACGAGAGGGAAAGTAAAGGGAGGTGAGAGGGAAAGTGAGGGGAGACGAGAGGGAAAGTGAGGGGAGACGAGAGGGAAAGTAAAGGGAGGTGAGAGGGAAAGTGAGGGGAGACGAGAGGGAAAGTAAAGGGAGGTGAGAGGGAAAGTGAGGGGAGACGAAAGGGAAAGTAAAGGAAGACGAGAGGGAAAGTGATCTATTAAAAACGCCCCACCAGTAAGTAATGTTGGTGACGTTAAATATACTCCTTCCCTTTTTAAGAATACGAAAGTCTCTATGAATATTTTGTTATCATTTTCTGTCTGTCTGTCTATCTGTCTTGTCTGTCTGTCTGGCTGGCTGGCTGTAGGTAAGTATGTATCTGTATGTGTATGTATTTTATGTAGGTGAAAACAATTGTTCCAGCTAAGAAATGTTTAACTGAAATGCATAATACCCGTTAAAGTATTTCCTTAAGTACTTCTTGCAATATCAAAAGTTCAATGCGTTACTGGGGTCAAAATATTCCAGTAATGACTCATGAAATAAATATGCATGAACTAGGAGCTTGGCGTATATTTTTTGCACTTTTAGGGTGAAAGGAGGAAAAAGGATGTTATGGAAAGGAGACAAGTAGAGGAGAGGTGAAATAGAGACAGTAAAATGAAGTTATGGAAGAAGACAGAGATAAAGAGGAGTGGGTGTGAAGGAAAACAGGGATATGAAAGGAGACAAACAGAATAAACGTGGTGAGATAAAACAGAGGAGAGCAACGGGTGAGATTTGACAGTAACAGTACCAAGAGGAGAATCATCAGAAGGGAGACTGCAGGAAACAAAGGCAAGCAGGAGCACGGACGGACGGCAGCAGAGGAGGCGGCAGCGTTCACACCATCAGCAGCCCTCCTCCACCACCACCACCACCAGTAGCACCAACTCCGGGAAATGGAACAAAAAGGACAAAACACAAACACGGGCGAGGAGAGAAACAAGAATCACGTCAGTAGTAGTAGTAGTAGTAGTAGTAGTAGTAGTAGTAGCGGAATAGAGGTGGCAGAAACAACAGCACTACCACCACCACCACCACCACCATCACCACCACCACCACCATCACCACCACCACCACCGTAGCCGCCACACGAGACGAGAGTAGAACCAACAACAGAAACAACAACAAAATCAGAGTAGTACAAACAAAGGAAGCCAGAATTTGCAAAGTCCGCGAGAACCGTAGCAGCGGCGGCGGAGGGGGCGGGGGTGGCGGTGGGGGTGGGAGCGGCAAAGGGGGTGTGGGGGGGTGAGGGTGGCAGACGCGGGAGGAGCAGCAGCAGCAGCACCTCCAGCGTTGCCGCCACCGCCGCCGCCGCCACCCCCGCTGATCAATAAGTGTCATCCGGCGACTCACGAATCCCCGCGGGCCAAGGGACACTGGCGGCCCGCGTCGTGGGTGCCGCGCCGCCCGCACCAGCACGCGCCCGGCACCACAAAGGACCGTCAGCCACGCAACGCCACAAAGACACACCACACCACACGCAAAGTCACACCACACAGCGCCATATAACGCCACATCAAGAAACCTCACGCCACATCACAGGCCACACCACACCACAATGGAAACATCACGCCACTCCAGGCCACACCACAAGCCAAGCCACACCATGCACACAACGCCACGAGAAAGACGACACACCACACATGCACAACGCCACATGACCACACCACACCACACCAAGGACCTCTGTTACGTCACACCACACACCACACCGCACCACACTAATCCACACCAGTTTACACCACTCCACACCCCACGCGCTAAACCACGCCACAATGCCATATCACACCCCGCCACGAAAAGGTCACACCACACCGAACCACATCACACAAAGGAACTCCAAGCTGCGTCACACCACACACCACACCACGCCACATCACGCTAAGAAACATCACACACCACATCACGAAAAAAAGGACAGGACACTCTACCACACAACACAAATTCGTACCACACCAAACCATCCACATCCACTGCTATAACCCAGGACCAGTTTTTCATAAGGGAAGGGCAAAAGGAGGAGGAGGGGGAGGGGGAGGAGGAGGAGGAAAGGGCAAGGCAAGGGACAGATTTTGCTACACTTGCACGCAATACCAAGATCTATTACGGCCCGGCTGGACTGTGATATATTTTGGGTGCTCTACTGTGAGGGAGAGGAGGGGAGGAGTCTGTGTGTGTGTGGGGAGGTGGGGAGCGATTGTGAGTGTGTGTGTGTGTGTGTGTGTGTGTGTGTGTGTGTGTGTGCAGAACAAAGTGAAAGACTCGCCGCCAGCTCTCGAGAGAAAAGAAAGAAACCTCTCTCTCTCTCTCTCTCTCTCATCAGGTGCAACGATTCTACCTGCTAAAACAACACCAGCAACAACAACAACAACAACAACACACTCGCAAAACAAAAGACAAAAATCACAACACAACATTCCCATAAAAAGTTTGAGGTGACAAATTCCCGTCCCAGAGAACAACGGGGCGCCATTCCTTTCCTTTCCTTCTGAGTCCCTTTCCTTTCCCTTCCTTTCCTTTCCATTCCTTTCCTTTTTAGTCCCTTTCCTTTCCATTTCTTTCCTTCTTAGTCCCTTCCTGCTTATCTCATTTTCAATTTACTCTTTCCCTTTCACTTCGTTTCCTTCTCAGCCACTCTGCTATTTTTTCCATCGTTTTTTTTCTCCTTTCAAAACCTTTCATTTCCTATTCATTCCTTTCCTTATTTTCTTTCCTATATATGAGTTTAGTTGCCTTTTCCTTTTCGATCATTTTCTTTCATTTCTTCCAAGCTCTTCATTTGTTTCCTCTCCTTTCCTTTCCCTGTATTTCCTCTCCCGTTCTTCCCTAGCCTTTCATTTACATTGCATTCCTTTTAGTTTCCATGTCATCCCATAGTTTCCTCTTTCTATCCTATTCCTATTTACCTAACCATGTCCTTTATCTTCTTTCCTTTTCTTTCCTCTTCATTTCTTTTCTTGTTTTGTATCTTTATGTTTTCTGTCACATTCCTCACCTTTCGTATAGTTTCCCCTTTCCATCCTAATATTCACTTTCACCTAATCATCAAACCATCATTCTCTAGCTCAACTCATCCTTGCCCCATCCTTCCTCACCCTTGTCTCACTCCTTCCCGCCGCTTCCCTCTTCTCCTTGCCCACCTAACCCCACCTCCCCAAGCCCTGGTCCACCCAAGTCCACTCCTCATGTTAAGCCTCCAAAGCGTGGTGGGCCTGATCGAGTAAGCTTGAGGGCGGGAAGGTAAAGTCAGGGTATCGTTTTAAAATTTTCCACTGCCGAGAGAGGAAGTAGGGGAGATTGGAGGGCCGGGAGGAAGATAAGGCAGGGAAGGTGACGGTAGGAGGAATGATGGGAGGGAAGGAGGGAGGAAGGAGAGAGAAAGGAGGTAAGGAGAAGAAGTATCTACACAGGAAAGGGAAAGTACATGGAAGAAGACATGAAAGAGGAGAGGAAATGAGGGAGGGAAAGAGGAAAGGAAGAAGGTACACTGGGAAGAAAAATACAAAGGATGAAAGCAAGGAAAGTTAAAAAGGATAATTGTTAAGAGGAAAGGAGAGAGGGAGGGAAAAAGGAAAGGAGGTAAAGGTAGAAATATACTGAGAGGAAAAGTACAAAAGAGGAAGGAATGGAAGGTGAAAGGAGAAAGGGAGGGAGGAAAAGAGGGAGGGAGAGATGGGAGGATAAGTAAAAAAGGAGAAAGGCATGAGCGAGGAAAGGAGGAATGAGGGGAGGAAAGGAGGGAAGGGAGAGAGGAAAGGAGGAATGATGGGAGGAAAGGAGGGAAGGGAGAGAGGAAAGGAGGAATGAGGGGAGGAAAGGAGGGAAGGGAGGGAGGAAAGGAGGAGAGAGGAAAGGAGGAATGAGGGGAGGAAAGGAGGGAAGGGAGAGAGGAAAGGAGGGAAGGGAGAGAGGAAAGGAGGTGGGGGGAGAAGTTCACTGAGATGGAATGCACAAAGGAAAACTAATTACTTGCTTAAAATATTCAAATTCGTTCTATTTTCGTTACTCTCGCGTGACACTCATAATTACCGGCACGCACAAATATATTAAAAAATGGAAAACAAAAAAACAAAGTAACCATAAATAAATTCCAACAGCTTCAAACAGTAAAGAGAATTTGCCATAGACAGAAAATTTATGAACTTCTAAAAAATAAAAAAATAAATGACAGTGAAAATACATCGAAAAACGTCTCTTTAATTAAACACACACACACACACACACACACACACACACACACACACACACACACACACACACACACACACACACACACACACACACACACACACACACAGCAGTAAGTAGCGGGCTTTTTTATATATTTTTCTTTACGCCCTTGAACTGTCTCCTTAGCTGTAAAACACACACACACACACACACACACACTCACACACAGACCATCACCACAACACACACACCACCACCACCACCACCACCACCACCAATCCCCCTCCCTCCCTCTCCTCCAAGCGCTGAAGGACACGGGGAGAAAACTTTTAAAGAATAGAGAAGAGGCAAAAAGGGACTGTTTCCATAAGAGATCGGCGCCGCGAGGATTCAATATATTACGTTGACTGATGAGGCATTAGGATTAATATGCGAGATGAATGATGATGATAATGATGATGATGATGATGATGAGGAGGAGGAGGAGGAGAGACGAACAAAGCAGAGAAGGAGGATGTAACCATTTCTTCTGTTCTTCCTTCTGACCTTCTCCTTCGTCACCTCCTCCTCCTCCTCCTCCTCCTCCTCCTCTTTCTCCTCCTCCTCCTCCATACCTCCTACTTTCCATCCACATATATTTACAGTTTTCCTCTCCATTGCTCCCTTTCTCTCCTCCCTCCCTTCCCTCCCTCTCTCCCTTCCTTCCTTCTCCTTTCCTCCATGTATTTTACGGCCTAAGATTTATTATTCACATTTATTCATTATTTTTCTTCCTATTCCTTGTTCTTTTTATTTCCTCTAATGCAATACGTGATTTTCTTGTTTTTAGTCTCACACCCATTATGTTATTTTTCTTTTCTCTCTCTCCTTTATTTCACGAAATTCGCCATTTTCCTCGCAAATATATTCTACGCCAGCCTCTCTTCTTTCTCTCGTGCTCTAACTTTGCATTTTCTTCTTATCATTTCATTCTCTCATTTTCTTTAGTATGTTCATCTAATTTTCCTCATCTTCTTTGTGCTTCGAATTTGTTGCTTTTCTTATTATCTTTCTTTCTTTCTTTCCTCTTTTTTCTTCTTTTTTCCTTCCTTTTCTCTCCTCTATGTCTGTGCGAACTACTTTTTTCCCCCCTTTTCATTCTTTAACACAACTTTTTTTCTTCTTTCCACCCCACCTCCATCACTACCTCCTCCTCCTCCTCCTCCTCCTCCTCCTCTGGCTCTAAAACTTTGCACATTACGAAATTTTCTGGCGGCCACGCTGAACCGAGCTGCCCCCCTCCTCCTCCTCTCTTCCTGTGTGTGTGTGTGTGTGTGTGTGTGTGTGTGTGTGTGTGTGTGTGTGTGTGTGTGTGTGTGTGTGTGTGTGTGTGTGTGTGTGTGTGTGTGTGTGTGTGTGTGTGAGTGTCATTTTTCCCAGCATCCAATTAAATTTCCCTTCTGTCTGTCTCTTTCTTTGTCTGTGTGCTTGTATGTCTGTCTATCTCTGCCTTACACACACACACACACACACACACACACACACACACACACACACACACACACACAGCTTAACACAAAGACGCGGTGATCACGGTCATAAGGAGGAAAGAAATGGAAACTTTGTGTAGCAACTCGAGAGAGTTTACCGGGAAGCAGAGATTTATATTTTCCTTTTTCCTTTTTCTCTTGTTTTCCTCTCTAGTGTCATTTTCCTTTCTGCTTTCCTCGCTAGTTTTGTTTTGTGTCCCATTTTTCCTTTCTGGTGTCGTTTTCCTTACATTTTTCCTTCTTGTTTTCTCTTTTTTTCCTGTTTTCTTTCAGTTTCATTTTTTTTCATATTTTGTTTTCTTTTTAGTTTAGTTTTCCTTCCTGTTTTCCTTCTTGGTTTCTTTTTCCTTCCTGTTTTCATTCTTTGTTTCATTTTTTTCATATTTTGTTTTCTTTCTTTGTTTAGTTTTCCTTCCTGTTTTCCTTCTTGGTTTCTTTTTCCTTCCTGTTTTCTTTCTTTGTTTCATTTTTTTCATATTTTGTTTTCTTTCTAGTTTAGTTTTCCTTCTTGGTTTCTTTTTCCTTCCTGTTTTCTTTCTTTGTTTCAGCTTTTTCATATTTTCTTTTCTTTCTAGTTTAGTTTTCCTTCCTGTTTTCCTTCTCAGTTTCTTTTTTCTTCATTTTCTTCTTGCTATTTCCTTTTTCCTTCTGTTTTCATTGCTTGTTTCTCGTTTCTTCCTGCCTTTATTTTCTATTTTTTTTCTTCTTTTCTTTTCCTGTTTCTGTTTCTCTGTTTCTTTCTGGTATCTTTCCCTGTATGCTTATGTATATGTGTAGGTATGCCTGCGATAATTGGGTGTATTCCAAGCTACAAATGTTTCTCTGTACAAGACTTTAGCGTAATAAAATTATGCAAATTATTAAAGTATTACCGCTCATTTTATTCCATGCAACTTAGTTTTTCGTGTTTTACTTCAAATTAAAATGCAGACTTACTCTCTTCATTTCTCTTCCTTATCTTTTCTTTCATTTTCTTTCCCTTCCTTTTCTTTTTTTTCCTTCATTCGTTTTTCTTCTATGCATCTTAGTCATTCGTCTTTTACCTTCAATTAACCGTTTTATTTCCTTCATTTTTCTTCCTTATCCTTTCTTTCATTTTCTTTCCCTTCCCTTCCTTTTCCCCCTTCATTCGTTTTTGTTCTATGCATCTTAGTCATTCGTGTTTTACCTTCAATTAACCGCTTTATTCCCTTCATTTCTCTTCCTTATCCTTCCTTTCCTTTCCCTTCCTTTCCTCCCCCCTCCCATTCCTTCCCTTATTCTCCATACTCCTTCCTTTCTGTTCTATTTTCACCCTCAAGGAAGCGTTAACCAAAAGGTCCCCTTAGAATAATATACCAAATCTAAATAGAAACATTATCGAGAAAGTAGAAGATACACAATATCATACACCCGGAAACACACACACACACACACACACACACACACACACACACACCGCCCCCCCTCCCCCCCATCCACCTCCCGCAGCCTCTTCGTTCCGGTGAGTATGTGACGGCGGCGAAAAAAAAAAGAAGGAAAATAAAAACTGCCGGAATCCTGAGACTCCCGAAGACTGGCAAGAAATCCTTAGAAACTCTCAAGGATTTCTCAAAGCCCTAAAGGACTCCAGACCTGCCCGCTGGGAGAGTTCCTGAGCGTGAAGGAGAGGAGGGAGGGGAAGGGTGGGACAATGAAGGGAGTGGAAGGGAAGAACAGGGAATGATAGGAAAGGTATAGGATTGGATGTGATGGGAATGGAAGGAGTGGGAGTGGAGGGGAAAAAAAGGGAAGGAAAGGCAGAATAAATATATCTGGGAAGTGGAAAAAAGGGGAAAAAAGGGTTAACATGAAAATAGAAAGAGGGGAAGATGAGGAAGAAAGGAGGGAAAGCAAAAGGTAGAAGAGAAGAAGAAAGGGAAGGATAAAGATGCCAAAGAAAGTGAAAAAAGGGGGAAGAAAAAGAAGCAGAGGGAAAGTAAGAGAAGGAAGAGGAGAAGGAGGAAGAGAAGAAGAAAAAGAAGGATAAAGATGCCAAAGAGAGTGAAAAAAGGGGGAAGAAAAAGAAGAGGAGGGAAAGTAAGAGAAGGAGGAGGAGAAGGAGGAAGAGAGGAAGAAAGGGAAGGATAAAGATGCCAAAGAAAGTGAAAAAAGGGAAAAAAGGGTTAGCATGAAAAAATAAAGAGGGAAGAAGAAGAGAAGGAGGGAAAACAGGAGGAGAAGGAGAAGGAGGAAGAGAAGAAGGTGGAGGAAAAGGAAGAGAAAGAAGAAGTAGAAGGTGAAGTCGAAGATAATGTAGACTATAAAGAAGTTAAAAAAGTTAAAGAAAAAAAAAAAGAAACAGACAAAAAAAGATGAACAGCAACATTAACAACAAAACCAAGTACCAAAACATGAAGGGAGACGAGGAGGAAAAAAAGCAGAAAAAATAGGACGGCAAAGAAGAAACGAAGGAGGAGGAGGAGGAGGAGGAGGAGGAGGAGGAGGAAGAGGAGGAGGAAAAGAAGAAGTAGGGCGAGAACCATTCAGGAGGTCAGTGGTTTATCTGATGGGCGGCTGGTGGGGCGGAAGGGAAGATGGGATATTATATGGCGAGACGAAGGGACGGGAAGGGACGGGAAGGGAGAGGAGAGAGGGAAGGGGGGGAGGGTACGGGAAGAGCGACGGGAAAGGGGGCAGTAAGGGGGAAGAGGGTCAGGTACGGGAAGGGAACGGGGGGGAGGGAAGGGATTGAAAGGGGGGCAGGAAGGGGAGGAAGGAAAGGGGGTAAGGGGAGCTACAGGAAGGGGGAGGGAAGGGACCGGAAAAGAGAGCAGGGAGGGGAAGGGAAGAGAAGGGAGGTAGGGGGAACTATTCTTACATGTGGCCGATACGATGATTGGGAAAGAAGAGAAGATGATGACCTGCCTTAGTGGAACCCAGATACCTTCCTTTATCATGCCTGGCTATCTATTTCTCGTCTATCTGTCTGTCTGTCGCGTCTCAGTCTCGTTTTTATCCGTCTATTCTCGTCTGTTTCAGGATTCTATGTGAGGTGATGATGTTATGTTATTGTGGGATACAGATATCTTTTTATATAATATGTATGTCTGTCTGTCTATACCCTTGTTTGTCTTTGTTTTTCGTTCAGTAAACATGTGTCAGACTAAGGCATTGTGTTGTTGTAGGACTCGAATGATTTTATTTTTATACCAACTGTCTGTCTGCCTTTGTGTCCCTCTCCTTTGGTGTCTTTCAGTAATCTTTGTTTTCTCTTCTTTGTGTGCTTTATTTTTTACTGGTTTTATTTATTTATTTCCGTATTGGAGAGGTATTTTTTTTCTTTTCGTATATTGTTGTTTTATTTATGTAGATTTGTCGTTCCCCAGTTCTGTAGTTATGTTATTGGAGTTCTGTTATTGTAGTTCTCTAGTTCAGTTCTGTCTCCCTTTCCACTCGTAATATTTTCTTTTCGTAGTTTGATGTTGTAGTTCTGTAGCTTTGTCGTTCCCCAGTTCTGTAGTTCTGTTATTATAAGGGTCAGACGATACTTTTTTAACCAACTGTCTGTTCTTATATTCCTAACCTCTGTTTTCTTTCAGTATCGCTTGTATCGTCATTTTTCTGTTTTGTCTTCCTCTCTATTCATATTTTTTTTCTTTCTGTATTCAAATGTTGGGCGCCCTGTCTGTGTATTTCCGTTCTCTGTTCTCTTTCAGTATTCCTTTTTATATCATCTTTTGTCTGTCTTTCTTTGTACTGGTATGATTTTTTTCTCTCTCTCTCCGTATTCAAATGTCAGGTTGTAGCATCATCATATTGTAGGGTTCGGATGTCTTTCTCTGTGATGTCTGTCTGTCTGTGTCTATTTATATCGTTTTCACTCTTCTTGTATTCATGTGTTTGGTAAGCATCATATCACTGCCTTTTCCACCACCTGTTTCTGATCTCTATATTTTTCACCATCTCGTTCCTTTGTTTTTCCTTTTACTTCTCTTCTTCCTCCTTTTATTTCTTCTTTTCCTTACCGTTTTCCTTCTTTTGCCTCTACTTTCCCCTTTGCTTCATATACTTCTGTTTGGTTTCTTGGGATATACTGAAATTTGCTGTCTGGTTTCCTTAGACTTTTTGCACTCTTATTCAGCTTACTTGGGAGACAGACGCCCGCGACAACACACGAAATACCAATACGACTTAACCTTTACAAGCATCCACCAATCACATGTACTCTGAGGTGGACAGGGGGCGTGGCTTGCTTATGGACTGGCCAATGAGAAAGTTACTGAAGCAGGGGGAGGGACTCCTCTCTCTGAATAGCGTAAATGAGGTAGCTGGTGATCGTTTCCCCTTCCTCTCACTCTTGACGTTGTTTTGGGAAGGATAGAAGTATAAAGTAGAAAGCTAATTGGCTGTTCGTGAAGTTCGTGGTCCGCCCGTTTGTCTTCGTGTTTATGTTTAGTTAATCTCTTCCTCGAGTTGTTCATGCTGTGTTGAAAGGATGGAAGAAAGGAAAATAGCAGAGAATTGATTGTTGAAGAAGACATTGATCTGCCTACCATTTAGTTTCTCTTCAAGTCTTTCTGTTTGGTTTTCCTGCTCTCTGTTGTTCTTCCTGTTCCTGTTGTTCATGCTGCATCAGAGAGGATGGAAGCAAAACAAAAATAAATAAATAAATAAACAGATAACGGAGGTTCGTGAAGATATAACTACCTCAGCCATTTAGTTTGCCTTCGTATTTCTATTCCCTTTTTTCTCTAGTCCACGCTGCGTCAGAAAACCTGGAAGTAAATGAAATAAACAAAAAAATCGATTGTTCGTGAAGAAACCGGTCCATCTGCCATTTAGTTTGCCTTCAAGTCTTTCCTTATAGTTTTTCTGTCCCTCGAGTTGTTCCTTTTGCGTCGGGAAGGGTGAACGTGAGTAATAGAGGGAGAATTGATCGGCCGGGCGGGTAGCGAAGTAAGTACAGAAAGGTCGAGGGTGGTCGCGAAGGAGGCCGCCTTGGAATTATTAGCGCCCTGACCTTGAGGGTGTGGGAAGGGTTGTTCACCTCGCCTTGGAAGCAGGTTGTTGTATTGCTGTTTGTACTATTGCTATTATTATTACTACTACTATTACCATTATTATCATTACCGTACTACCGTCATTATTTAGTTGTTATGTTTAAGTAAAGAAGTTAACAGATTTTTGTCCCTGTATAAGATGAAGTTGCGTAGGTGATTATGTACCTTTTGTTATGTATTTATTTGTTGTTATTATGATTCGGTGAATAAGGAAGAGGTGTTTGTGTGTAGAGTGATGTTCATATTTCATAACAAAACGCAGAACCTGTACACACACACACACACACACACACACACACACATTTCTCCCAGTAAAATCTCTCTCTCTCTCTCTCTCTCTCTCTCTCTCTCTCTCTCTCTCTCTCTCTCCGGAAAGTAGCATTGCTCTAACTCGACAACAAATTACAGGCGCGATTTTTAACTTTCACAGTAAACTCTAATTTTGTCCCTGTGGCGGCGGCGGAGAAGGAGGAGGAGAGGGGGGAGAGGAGGAGGAGGAGGAAGAGGAGGAAGAGGGGGCGGGGGGGGTCAAGTAGAGGAATTCAGGGGAGAGGGAAGCGGGAGGGAGGGAGGAAGGACAGCGGTGAGCGAGATGGAAGAGGAGGAGGAGGAACAGGACGAGGAAGAGAAAGGAAGGGACAGTTGTGGTGGTGGTGATGGTGGTGGTGATGGTACTGGGGGTGGTTTTGGCAGTGGTGGTGGTGGAATAGGTGTGTTGATAGTGGTTGTGATAGTGGTGGTGGTGTTGGTGATGGTGGTGATGGTTTTGGTAGTGATGGTACTGGGGTGGTTTTAGTATTGTGGTGGTGATGATAGGTGGGTTGATAGTGGTTGTGAGAGTGGTGGTGGTGGTGGTGATGGTGAAATTGACAATGGTGGTGGTGGTGGTGATGATGGTTGTGGTGGAGGTGAAGGTTAAATATTCCCTAATCTGCATGCATATGAGTCTTCACTTCGCCCAAAGAAAGACGAATGATTAAAAAGAGTAAGACACACAAAAAAGGATAAAGGAAAAACGAAAAAAATATATAAGAGAAGTAAAATAAAATCAGTTCCTTCATATTCGTATCCCTGTGTGTCTTTCAACGTAATGGTGTCCGATCGTAAGTCTTTTAGAGCGAACAAATCCTTTTATATGAGAATCGATCGCATCTGCCAGCTCTTCCTTCCTTTTGTCTGTCGATGCTCTTTTTTTTCTTTTTCGTCTCCTATTCCTTCCGTCCTCGGCTCCTCGGAAACCTTTCATTTTAGCGAATCTGAATACATATAAAATCCCCCGCTTCATCTTCCTCTTATTGCTTTCCATTCCTTTTTCTTGATCTCATTTACCGTCATTTTATTTTTCTGATTTTTATATTTATTTCAGTACGACTAACCCCCCCTACTACTACTACTACTACTACTACTACTACTACTACTACTACTATCACTACTACTTTAATAACCTTCATCACAACCATTATGATATTATCTAGTCATATCCGGCGATTGATTAACTGATTACACACACACATACACACACACACACACACACACACACAAGCTCTCCTCTCCACACACCCACACGCTCGGGGAATGGGGCCAAGGAACGAGGCTTATAATATAGAGTAGCGGGGCTCGAATTGATTGGCTGAGTGGCCCACATCACCTGGCAGGCCGTTCCCAGGTGACCCGTGACCTTCATTATTATTATTATAGCAGTGGTAGATGTAGTAGTAGTAGTAGTAGTAGTAGTAGTAGTAACACCAGTAGTAGCAGCAGTAGCAAAGCAAACAGGTCGTCCACTAGATAGCTTGGGGTAAGGTTAGGGTAAGGTTATCCTCCAAACGGCTGCTCGGGGAGGGCTTGTACAGGGGAGGGAGGGAGAGGGGGAAAGGAGGGAAGGCGGGAAAGAGGTCGTCTGGCCGTAGTATGGCAGCCGTGATCATGGTGGCAATATGGGAGAGGGTCGCAGACATGGTGTTATTATTACGGCAGCCTCGGTTATGGGATGAGAAGGGGAGAGGAAGAGGAGGAGAGGGAGGAGAGAAAGGAGGGAGGAAGTGGAATAAGTGAGGGGGAGATAGAGAGAGAGGGTAGCAAGAGGTAGGAGGTGGGTGGGAGGCTGTGAAATGGAGGAGGGGAGAGAGAGGGGGAGGAGTAAGGATGCTAAGGGTGGGAGAGGGGCTGTGGAATATATGTAACGGGCAGGTGAAGAGAGAGGAGTGAGGGGAGAGGGGAGAGGAGGAGGAACATGGCACACAGGAATGGGGAAAGGTGGGAGATTAGTGGGAAGGAGAAGAATAGGTGATGTGGAGTGGCGTGGAGTGGTAGGGGGAAGGTGGAAACATGATGGAATGGGAGTTGTATTGGTGAGTGGAGAGTTAGGTTAAAGGGAGGGGGTGATAGCGTAATGAAGGGAACAGGAAAGGTGAGCAAGGGAAGGTGAGGGATAGGGGAAGCAAGGGGGAACTGAGGGTGAGAGAGAGAAGGAATGTAGGGAGAGAAGGAGGGAGAGAAGGTGGAGAGATGGAGGAGGATGGATGGATGGAATGATGAAAAGACGTAATGAGAATAAGACTAAGAGACGAAGAAAGGTTTTAAGGAAGGAAGAAAGGAAGGAGGAAGATAGGAAACACAGAATGAGAGAGAGGCAGAAAAGGTAGTGGGAAGGAAGGATTTATGGAAGGGAGAGAGAAGATATTGAAAGTAAAGAAAGTATGAAAAGAGATAGGGAAGGAGAAAGACATATTTTAGGGAAAGAAGGAACGAGGTAGGAAGGAAACACAGAATGAGAGAGGGAGGCAGAAAAGGGAAAGGGAAAGAAGAAGGAAAGAGAAGGAAGGATTTATGGAAGGGGAAGACGAGATATAAGAATTAAGAAAGAAAGCAAGGAAGGAAGAAAGAAAGGAAAGAAAAGAGATACTGAAGGGGAGCGACGTATTTTAAGGAAGAGGAAAGGAGGAAGGAAACAGATGACAGAGGGAGGCAGAATAGGGAGAAAGAAGGAAGAAGCAGATGAAAGGAAAGATTAATAGAAGGGAGAGACGAGATACTGAGAATTAAGAAAGAAAGCAAGGAAGGAATGGAGATATAAAGGAAGGGGAAGAGATATATTGATAGAGAGATTGAAGGAAAGAGACGGAGTGAGAGGGAGAGGGATGGAGTGGAGAGGAAAGCGTGGGCATTGTTGGTTGGAGTAATTAATGAGAAACTAATTAACTCGTGTCAAGGTGTCCATCAGGTGGGGGAAGGAAGGGGAGGATGTGGGCGTGTTGTGCTGAAAGGGTGGCGGGGAAGTGGGGAAGGTCTTATAGTCTCCCCCCCCACAACCTAACCTAACCCAAGGAGCACAACCCTAACCTGCCCTATCCTTCCCTTCCTTTACTCTGCCTGAAAATATTTAGGAACATTGGAAAAAAGATTTGGAACGGTTGAAAAAGACAAATTTGGAACAGTAGGAAAAAAGACAAATTTGGAACAGCAGAAAAAAAGATAAATTTGAAATAGTAAGAAAAAAGACAAATTTGGAACAGTTGGAAAAAAGACACATTTGAAATAGTAGGAAAAAAGACAAATTTGGAACAGCAGAAAAAAAGACAAATTTGAAATAGTAGAAAAAAAGACAAATTTGAAATAGTAGGAAAAAAGACAAATTTGGAACAGTTGGAAAAAAGACAAATTTGGAACAGTAAGAAAAACGACAAACTTGGAATAGCAGAAAAAAAAGACAAATTTGAAATAGTTGAAAAAGACAAATTTGGAACAGTTGGAAAAAAGACAAATTTGGAACAGTTGGAAAAAAGACAAATTTGGAACAGTTGGAAAAAAGACAAATTTGGAACAGTTGGAAAAAAGACAAATTTGGAACAGTTGGAAAAAAGACAAATTTGGAACAGTAAGAAAAACGACAAACTTGGAACAGCAGAAGAAAAGACAAATTTGAAATAGTAGGAAAAAAGACAAATTTGGAACAGTAAGAAAAAACAAACAAACTTGGAACAGTAAAAAGAAAAGACAAATTTGAAACACGAGGAAAAGACACATTTCTAACACTAGGAAGAAGAAAAAAAGTACATCAGGCAAACACATATTTAGATCATTAGAAAAAGAGACAAATATGGAACATCAGGAAAAGACACAAATTTGGACCACCTGAAAAAAGATACAATTAGCTAACAGTACTGAGGAAAGTAATTACTGAACAAACATTACTTTCAAGAACAAATTAAGCTGTCAAACCGAGCCTCCTAAAATATAACCTGCAGAACATCTAGGAATTTATCACGTTTTGGAAGCCTCTACGAAAAGAAATCCAATAACATCATAAATTCAAGTTAATACCAATAAATTTTAGGACTTTCCGAATCCAATCGAAATTTGAAAGGCTATACTTAACGCAATCCTACAACATAATCAGTTTCCGTCAACACGCTCATTTCTAACCCTTTCCATCTCTTCCTCTCCCTTACCTTCCCCTGTCCAAGAGCGCTCAGACCTGCCCCTTTCCTTCCCCTACCCAATATCACTTAATCCACACCATTTCCATTTCCCGTATCTTACAAAACACAATATTACCCATTCCTAACCCTTTCTTACCTAACAAAACCAAATCTTACCCACTCTTTACCTTTCCCTACCTAACGAAACACAAACTTAGCTATTCTTAAATCTGCCTTACATTACAAAACATAATCCTACCTAATTCTTTACCTTTCCGTACCAAACAAAACACAAGCTTACCCTTTCTTTATCCCTTCCATCCCTTCCTTTTTCTTTATTTGACTCTCAACCTTTCTACCTTACTTTTTAGAACCGAAACCCACAACCCTTGCATTCTAAGCAGTGGAGACCCTAGCCACTATCCTCTACATTATCACAATACAAATCCACTGATCAGCATCATCAGATTTGTATCACCACAGAGCAGGAGACAGACATTAATTAACTCAACACGACCAACAGACTCCACACTGCAGCGCTTGTCATACGGGTCAATTAGCAACTCAAACAAATGTATAGCAAATAGCCACCCGTATATGACCCCCCCCCCCTAATTAAAACCCCCAAACTAAACTAAACTACGCAGACACCGAGTTATGCGATACTAAATAGTTACGATCATAATAAAAAAAAAATTACAAAACGTCCTTACAAAACGTGCTCATTAGGGGGAAATACACCACCTGTGATTCATGACACTACTAATAATTAATCACGAGAGAGGAAAAAAAAGTCCCCGTTGATTGCCCTAATTAGAGGAAGTAATGGACCAGTCACGATAAAAACTAAAAAAAAAAAAAGAATGACTCGGTAAGAAAAAAATATATATATAAAATTGTCCTGCATCAAAAGCTTTCATTAGAAGACGAAGCCGAGTCACGAATAGGGGGATGGGGGGGGGATGGGGGGGGAGAGAGAGAGAGAGAGAGAGAGAGAGAATATGACCTGATAAAAAAAAAAAACATCCAATATAATATACTCATTCAAGTCTTGCTCTCTCGTTGATATGTTTTTACTAATAGAGAGACGGACACCAAAAAGTTAACAACAGATACAAAAAAAAAAAAAAGAACTCAAGAGGATGTCCGCAGAAAACAAACAAACAAAAAAAAAAAGATGCAAGAGATTATCAGTTTAAAAAGTCTTGCTCTTGATCGATTTTTTTTTTTCGTACAGTTGAATAGACTGACAAAAGGTTTAACAGATGATAGAAAATAAAGATTACCGAGACCCTTCTCAGAAATCAAACAAAAGGTCTAATAACTTAATAATAAAACTCAATAAAATCGTTGTCGAGAAAGATGGACTGTTAAAGAAAACCAATGAGCCACTGACGCTTATTTTCCACTAAAAGTCATTAAATCCGCTATTGATTCCAGTCTTCTCAAGTTAAAAATAAAGATGTTGGAAAGTTTTTTGGAAAGTTTCGTTTAGTCGGCGCAACATCTGTGGTCATATGCCGGAGAGAGACAGAAGGGGAAGGACTTATAGGAGAAGAGAACAGATCCCAGGAGACGGAACACAACCCCCGATTAATACCTGGCACCCATTCACTGCTGGGTGGACAGGGGTGTAGGGTATCGGAAAAGCCGCCCAATTTTTCCACTCCGCCTCGGAATCGAACCCGGGCTCTCTTGGTTGTGAGCCGAGTGTGTTAATCACTGCACCACGAAGCCCCCTAAAGATGTTAAAATGATTTCTTGAGGAGATAAACTATTCCAGTAAATCGGTGTGTTAGTGGTGCTTTCGTCTAAATCACGCATGATTGAAAGAATTATCGGCTCAGAATGTCACGAGAAGGTCCATTATTGATTGGAGTCTTGCGTTAAAAGTATATAAAGCATCGATGCAACACTTACCCAGACGAAAAAGAGAAAGAAAAAGTGTTAAGTGAAGCTAAACATCTTCCTTCATCTGTATTTCCTCCTGCCTACGACTTAACCTCTTTCAAGAACAGGGTATCAGGACACCTCTCCTCCCGAAATTGACTTCTCCTTCGACCGCTCCTCTCTAATCTTTTTAGGGGCAGTACGTAGCGGACTTTTTTTTCATTATTCTTTTTTTTAAGCCCTTGTGTATGTATCACACACACAAACAACAAAGTCACATTATTAGTTTATCGAGTCAGTGTCTATTTTTTTTTTCCCGACACGCCGAGGCCAAATAATTTCAAACATTTTACGCCGATATTTGTTTATGCTTCGGTAGAGGTCATGCCAGTATTTCCGTGAGTAGTTTTATGAGCATAGTGATAGTTTGAAAAGGCTTCTGCACCATGACTATCAAAAACACACATGAGAATCCGACTAATCATCTTTGAAGCTTTTGGAAATATTTAGAGTTTACGAATAGAGGCCGGTGATGGATACCTGAACTTTATGAGCATAGTGATAGTTTGACAAGGCTTCTGCACCATGACTATCAAAAACACACATGAGAATCCGACTAATCATCTTTGTGGCTTTTGGAAATACTTAGTGTTTACGAATAGAGGCCGGTGATGGATCCCTGAACTTTATGAGCATAGTGATAGTTTGACAAGGCTTCTGCAACATGACTATCAAAAACGCCTCATGAGAATCCGACTAATCTTCTTTGTGGCTTTCGGAAAAAAATCGCTGTAAGAACCAAAAGTGTTTACGAATAGAGGCCTGTGATGGATGCCTGAGCTTTATCGTTACTACCCTTTATCTACCTGCAACTGAGGTCAAACAGAGGAGAGGGGGATGATAAGGCCTCAAGATCTATTCACCTTATATCTTTACAGTCCTATTTTTCATTATTCTTACTGTACACTCCCTACTAACTCACGTCCTCTTTTAAGTATAGGTAAAGTTAAAGGTATCACTACAGCTACGCGTGGCCTCGGTGATCACCTCCGTCTCACTGACTCTACTTCTTGAAACTTTACGCTTTACTTTTTTTTTCTTAATCCTCCGCTGTGCCTTCATTACCAACTAACCTTTTCCTCTTCTTGTTATAGGTAAAAAAAAGCCAAGGGGGTCACTATAGCCGCGCATGACCTCGGTGCTCATCTACGTCTCAAATGACCTTACTGCTACCCTTCCCTACCCTTGATAAAAACAAAAATAAACATTCACATCGTATTCAGTCATCAACCTTCTTCCTTCTGCGTACGACAACACAGATACGGTAGGCGGTGGCTGAGTGGTTAGCGTGCGAGCAACGCATTCACGACGCCATGGACAACGTCGGTTCGAATCCCCACGCTACCACCTCGGATTTTTCTTCAGTCACCGCCGAGTGGCCTAAGACTACCCACATGCTGTCCTGAAGACCACGCATCGACCCGGACTCTAGAAGAAACCGTCCAATGAATCAAGAATGAGTTCCGGGGGGCAGCATGAGCCAAGCATAAATGGCGCCACTGTACGTAATTCATACTTCAAGGGGCGTAAGATCCTTGGCAGCAGTAATATAATGAAGAGTTAAGTTTCCATCGCGTTCATTAGCCGGGCAGGGATTCACAAACTCCGCCGACCGCTCCGCATCGTCTGAAATTAATTACAAGCGATCAAAACTTCATTTTCGAGCGCGTGGAGTCTGAGGCAGCGTGAATCTGGCCTCTGTGTTCTTCCTTTGACTCCATCTCTTCATACTCTTCTTAGCTTCTTCATCCTCTGCTTCATATATTTCTCTATTTTCTCATTTTTTCCATCGCTTTTTCTGCCATTTCCTTTTACTCCTCTCTCCTGCTCCTCTATCTCATTTCCACGTCTTCTTTATCTGTTTCATTTCATTGTTCAAACTCTTCCTTTCCTTTTAATCCTTTTTTTTATCTCTTTCATCATATGTTTTCTTTCATTTTTTTTCTTTCTCATCATCTCCTTTTCCTTGCTTCCCCTTCTCCCCCTACCGCCATCATAACCACCACTACCATCATTCCCTACCTACCATCACCATCACCACTCCCGCTACAATCAGCCCCCCACCACTATCACCCCCTGTCACCACTATCACTCCCACTACCACCATCTCCCCCGCCGCCAGCACCGACGACAAATACCCACGCAAAGTTTTAAAGAGCCTCCGCCAGCCAAACACGCGTGAAGAACAAAGACTCGCGATGCTTGAGAGGGAAGAGATAACAGAACTTCAGCGGCAACAAACAACTTCCTGCCCACGCACAGCGGACAACAACTCGACCCCTTGTTCCTCCTCACCTCCCCTTTCCCCTCCTCCACCTCCTGCCCCTCGAACCCTCTTACCTCTTCCACCCACCTGCAAGTCACCTCGTCCCCCCTTTCCCTTCCTTCACCTAACCCTTGAACCCCCTTACCTCTTCCACCCACCCGTGAGTCATAGAGAACAGGTGGATATGAAACGCAAGGGACAGAATGAGTTAATGTAAGCAGTGAGCGATTATGTTAACTTTCATTTTGACAGGTACAGAACAACACCACACCTGAGAATAACACACGATATCAGGTACACACAAAACACTTGCAAGCCGCCCTTCAAAGCTGTCCGTTATATCAGTTTAAACAAGTATATTGATAAGACAGAGTTAGCTTAAGTTTTGACAGGTAAATGAATGAGAATAAGTTACCTTCATCTTGACAAGGAAGGAAGAGTTAACATAAGCTATGAGAGAATGCCTGTTAACTATACGAGAAAGCGAATAACCTTCACATTTGGAAGGCACATCAATGAGAAACTCGGCTACTTTGAAATCAGACAGGTACACAAACAAGAAAACTAGTTACATTGAGTTTTGACAGGTGCACTACACACCTCAAAATCAAATCCACAGGTAAACGCACGTCAGCTCAGTGTTGTAAGCAGGGCTGGAGAAAGTTAAAGTTAGCAAGGAGGAAAAACATTATACATTAAGTTCTCTCACTCACTCTAGCTTTTCTGATTTAACACTCTGCCTCTCTATTTATCTGTGACACGAAGTAAAAGTTGAGCAATAAAACGAACAAATAAACTCCCTTCAACACGTAAAGTAAAGGTCAGCAATAAGAGAATTTGTCATACGTTCAGCTTTGACAGCCAGTAGAGTGTTTTATTGACAAACTATTTACTACTTCTAGGACGTTATGTAAGCAATCAATGGCAAGATGGATTGACATTCCTTCCTTACCCTTTACACGGTCAGTTTTGGCAGTCGGTAAAATCTATTACAACTTGACCAACTGCGTTCAAACCATACATATAATTTTTGTGAGGCAATGTGTGTAATAATTCGACGGTATACTTTTACTTCAATTAGTAAGGTAGAGAGTGTCAACATAGAATAAGCTCTCAATAGACATAGAATAAGCATAACATGGAATAAGATAACATAAGATAGCATAACATAGAATAAGCATAACATAACATAGAATAAGCATAACATGGAATAAGATAACATAACATAAGATAGCATAACATAGAATAAGCATAACATAACATAGAATAAGTATAACATAGAATAAGATAGCATAACACAGAATAAGCATAACATATAATAAGATAGCATAACATAGAATAAGCATAACATAGAATAAGATAGCATAACATAGAATAAGCATAACATAACATAGAATAAGCATAACATAGAATAAGATAGAATAACATAGAACAAGATAGCATAACACAGAATAAGCATATAATAGAATAAGCATAACATAGAATAAGATAACATAACATAAGATAGCATAACACAGAATAAGCATAACATAGAATAAGCTCTCAATCTCTCAATCCCTTCACTTTAGGTAATCGGTGTAATCTCTCAGCATCGGAGAAAGTGACGAATGGTTTATCAATATTTTCAGGTGACGTAAGCAGCGGTAGGCGTGAGAGGGGCCATTACTTCGCCTCTCTCACAGTATATTGTTCAAGTTACTCTTTATTGACCTCCTCACTCTTTGGTATGTCTGTCTTGCTCTTGTTCATGATTTATCAATGCTTGTACAATTTTGCATTCATGTTTCTTTACTGACTAGCAAACATCGGTTAACATGATATACTGTTCTTATCGAGTTCCTTCTTCTTGTTGTTTATCTTTGCTCCCTTCCTACTCCTCCTTCTCCTTCTCATTCTCGCTTCCCCTAACCACCACCATCATCACCACCCCCACTACCACTACCGCTTGTGACTGCTTTCTTGTACATCATCATTTTGTACGAGTCACTTTACTGATATTAAAAAAAAGTGATATCTATGAGTTGGTTTTATACTTGTCAAGACTGTTAGCTTCTTGAGGTTATTGTATGTACATCTTTAGGGGTCCAATTAACACCTGCGCACCAGTCTCTATCCTGTCATTAAGGAGGGGACAACATGGCGACCATTCCAAACCCTCTTAAGATCGTTAGGTCCATATTATTAAACGTCTCGGGCGCCCACTGTGACTACTTTCCAGGGCTACAGAGAAGACTAACCGGTTTTTCATGGGTGTTTTCCCGTTCAAGGTTCAGACGTCGGTTACAATTATCACCAGGGTCACAAAACAGTCCATGAGAATCCCAGGAACTTCTACGTGAGGCTTTTCAATCAGGCGAACTGAGACACCGCTGCCTTTTAAAATACGGGCCTATCTTAAAACCCGCTGCCGCTTCCTTATTATAGTTTTGGGTCTTACTCTGTTATACTGTTCAAGAGGTACCTGATAACACTGTGGACAGGGAGATGAGGTGATGATATATGGAATGGTAAAGACAGAGGGAGAGGGAGAGAAGAGGAGACAGGGGTTAGTAAGGACAAGATGTATTGGGGTAGTGTGGATTCGAGATGGGGCGGTGGTGTATGGATAGACGGTGAGAGGGAGGGGATGAGAGGCAAAGGGGATAGGCCATGACGAGGGGCAGTGTTTGGGGCAAGGTGTATTTGGGTATTACGTCCACCTCCTCGTTCGCTTCTCCTTTCGTTACATAGGCGTCACTACCTTCAAAGAGCGGCCAGGGACGAATCTAAAGTTCTCCGGGAATAACATGTAAATGATCACCTCCAGAGCCACCTAGCGGGCGATGGGGGAACTTTAAGGGACGCCGAGGAGTATCTGGGTGTGAAGGGGACGAAAGGAGAGCTGTTTCGTACCCTTTCTGCTTGCATTCCAGTCGTTTCTCTCCATTCCTGAATTCTTTACCTCCTCCTTCATTCCCCTTCTTTCTTTCCTTCAGACTATTAACACTACCTCCATTCCCTTCCCCTCTTCTACCTCTAAATTACTCTCATTCCCTTCTTTCTCTTTTTCCTCAGTTGATTTTTACTACCTTGATCCATTTCGTCTCTTTCTCTTCAGCCTATCCTCACTGACTTCATTCCTCTCTTACAGTTCTCCTCATCTTACCCTCTCGACCCCATTTCCCATCCTCTCTTTCCTTTCACTCTACATTCATTATTTCATTTCCATTCCTCTCTTTCTCTTCTGTCTATCTTCACGACCTTCATCTTCCTCCTCTTGTTTCCCTTCTTCTCTTCTTTGGTTTCCCTTCCCCTTATCTTCATTATGTCCTTTTCTTCCGTCCACTCTCCCTCTTTCACCCAGCATCTGTCCACCACCTTCTCCTTCTTCTTCTTCCCTTTCTTCTTCAGCCCAAATACCAGACTCGTTTCTATCCCGTATCTCTTATCATCCTAACTCCTCCTCCTAAATGTTTTCCTGCTTCCTTTTCTCTCCTCTCCCGCAGCAGCCAATACCAGTCTCATTCCGCCCTTACCTCCATTTGCCTCCCTTCCTCTGCTCCCTCCCTCCCTCCCTGGCTCTACATCTTCCTCCCCCATTGTCCATTTTCTGTTATGTTTCCCCTTTTCTCTGTTTTCCCCTCAGTTGGGAATAGCAGCCCATTCTCTTTTGTCTCCTGTAGTACCCTTTCTACCTCCGGCCTGTATCTGTATTTTTTCCCTCTTCACTTCAGCGCCCTTTCATTTTCCTTCCCTTCCTTTCCCCTACTCTTTCTTTTCCTTCTTCCCATCGACACCCTTTCATCAATTTCCCTTCCCTTCCTTCCCCCTGCTTGTTTCTTTTCCTTCTTCCCATCGACACCCTTTCATCAATTTCCCTTTCCTTCCTTCCCCTGCCTACATCTTTTCCTTCTCCCCTTCAACACCCAGGCACCCATTATCTTTCCCTTCAGTCCTTCCCTTCCTTCTCCTTCCTCTATGTTTTTCTTCTCTCCCTCAACACCCGTCCACTTGCTATCCTTCCCTTCAGTCCTTCCACTTCCCTGTTCTCTATGGTGTATCCCTCCCAACCCTCCTTCCTCTTGCCCCTACCCCTGTCATCCTGCTGTAAACTATCCCTATATCCCTGTCTCAATACGCGAATGCCTACAACTTCAATAAGCCTTTCCATACACCTTCTTCCCTTTCACTTCTGGCTACACTATCTTCTATTTCGACGTGTATGCTCCACCCTCTGCCTGCCAGTGTTCCTTATCCCTTCATATAAATATCAAGCAGCAAGACAGATAATTAATTAACAGGTAATGTATCGGCAGTGTTCCCGTCGGGCTTACGTGTAATTACCTGCATCCCCTTCCCCTATGCAGGTGCTTAATCGTTTTGAGTCTGCTGATGAACAAAGACCTTCCCTATTTATTTATTTTCAGGGAGATTTGATTCTGTACTATGCTCTTCAATGCTGTACGTGCATACTTTTCTATTTTCTCTACTTCTGTCAGGTCTGTCTAATTTAGTTTTTTGAGGTCTGCATGCCCCCAACTAAACCTTTACAGTCAAGCAGTCTTTAGCTTCATTTTTTTTATCTCTTCTTCTATCCTCATGTATAAAACCAAAGTTGGAGGCGACGTGAAGGTATTTGATACATGAAGCCGAGCAGGACATGTATATATAGACAGGTGTACTTACCTAACCCTCATTTGAGCAGGACAGGTATAGAAATAGACAGGTGTTCTAACTCATCCTTGATTAGGGTGCACCCACAAAACACTCACCTGGAAAGAGAGAAAAAAGGAAGGTTAGTAAAATATTAGAGGAGACAAGAAAGCTGCTCCATCACTCCACCTGCGTCGAAGTAACATATGCAGAGACTTTTAATATATTTTTTTGTTGAGTCCACGCGCTGCCTCCTTGAAATGGTAAGGCTTATAAAAGTTAGACGAGAGAAAAAGTAGAAAAGAAACTCCATCCGTCCACCTGTGCTTCTGTATATTTAAGGGGTTTTCTTGTTTTATATATTTGCTGTTTTGTCTTTGGTTTGTCTCCTTTATCGTGAGAAGAATTCAAACTCCCCCTACGTCATATTGAGAGCAAGACCGTCCCCTCCTATACACCCTTCAACGGATCCTCCCCTTCTCTATTCCCTTTCTCCTGCCTCTAAATCAATGGCTCTCTCTTCTTTCTATCTTCCGCTCTCGCATTCCTCCCTCTCCCTCTTTCACATGCATCTTTATTTCTCCTCCTCTTTCTCCTTTTCCCCTTCCATATTCCCTTTCTCCTGCCTCTAAATCAATGGCTCTCTCTTCTTCCCCTTCCTCTTCCTATCCTCCTCACTCACATTGCTCTCCTTTTCCTATTCCTTCTATCTCTGTGCCATCGTCATTCCTTCCCTTCTCCCTTTCTTCAGTTCTTGCTTCCTCCTCCCTCCCTCCCTCTCCCCCTTTCCTCTGTTCAATCCCTACCTCTCTTTCTCGGTTTCTTCCTCTTCCTCTTCCTAATGTCTCCCTCCCGTTCCCTCATGCTCCCTGCCCCACTCCGATAACTTCCTTCCTCTTCCTCCTCGTCCTCTCACCCTCGTCTCCCTGCCTACCCCTCACTTCCTCTGACCCCCTTCCTGCTTCCCTCCACCTCCCTCCATCCTTCTCTAACTTCGCCTCCCTGCCTCCCCCTCCTTCTTCCATGCCTCCCTCCGATGATGCACGAGCTGGAGATAATAAAAATTCCTACGAGCGGATAAACAAGAAGTAATTAACCTGGCGGCAAACACCTGTAATTATGCGTTGACTTACCTGTGCCGAGGCCGTGACGGGTGGGCCGGCGTGGGCGTCCGTCACGTCTCTGTCCACACGCACACACACACACACACACACACACACACACACATGGCGAGGAGGCTTTGTAGGGTCGATAAGAAAGTGGGTCTCGAGGTCCTGCTTAGGAGGTCGAGAGGCGTAGTAAAGAAAAGGGAGGAATAAAAGGGATGCTCAACGGGGGGGGAGAGAGAGAGAGAGAGAGAGAGAGAGAGAGAGAGAGAGAGAGAGAGAGAGAGAGAGAGAGAGAGAGAGAGAGAGAGAGAGAGAGAGAGAGAGAGAGAGAGAGAGAGAGAGAGAGAGAGAGAGAGAGAGAGAGAGAGAGAGAGAGAGAGAGAGAGAGAGAGAGAGAGAGAGAGAGAGAGAGAGAGAGAGAGAGAGAGAGAGAGAGAGAGAGAGAGAGAGAGAGAGAGAGAGAGAGAGAGAGAGGACGATTTGGAGGAGAAAGAGGAGAGAAAGAGTATGATTTGGAGGAGAAAGACGAGGAGAAAGAGGATGATTTGGAGGAGAAAGACGAGGAGAAAGAGGACGATGTGGAGGAGAAAGACGAGGAGAAAGAGGATGATTTGGAGGAGAAAGACGAGGAGAAAGAGGACGATGTGGAGGAGAAAGACGAGGAGAAAGAGGATGATTTGGAGGAGAAAGAGGTAAAAAAACGAGGACGATTTGGAGGAGGAAGAGGAGGAGAAAAAAGAGAGGGATTTGGAGGAGAAAGAGGAGGAGAAAAAAGAGAGGGATTTGGAGGAGGAAGAGGAGGAGAAAAAAGAGAGGGATTTGGAGGAGGAAGAGGAGGAGAAAAAAAGAAGACGATTTGGAGGAGGAAGAGGAGGAGAAAAAAAGAGAGGGATTTGGAGGAGGAAGAGGAGAAAAAAGAGAGGGATTTTGAGAAGGAGGATGAGGAGAAACTGAGACGATTTGGAGGAGAAAGAGGGAGAAAAAAAAGAGAGGGATATGGAGGAGGAAAAGGAGAAAAAAAGATGATGATTTGGAGGAGGAAGAGGAGGAGAAAAAATAAGGACGATTTGGAGGAGGAAGAGGAGAAGAAGGAGGAAGAAGAAGCGGTTACCAGCATTCTCATCTTTTACATATTATTCCCTTTTTTCTCTCTCCTTGAACCTAATAATCATCCATTCAACAGACCTTCTTAATATCAACACCATCATCATTACTCTTAACAACGCCCGTGGAGAAGGAAAATAATACATGGTCCTTCCACGCGCGTTCTTGAAATTCCTGCTACCATTTTTATGAGAGGTATGTGCATAATTTTGTTTTTTTCTTTTTTGTTTGTTTTCTTTAAGGTCACATAAAAAGAATTGGTTAAACTGCTTTCCCTTGAATAAGATAAATCACTTTCACCATCATATTTTTTTTTGTCTTTCTCCTCTTTCTCTTTCTCTGCCTCTTATCCTCATTCGCCTTCTCCTCCCCTTCCTCTTCCTCCTCCTCC
>NC_066555.1:2279597-2319597 GCF_024679095.1 Eriocheir sinensis
AGACGAAGAGAAGGAAGAAGCCAATACCAAAGAGGACGAGGAATGAAAAAAGAGAGACTGTAGAAAATTAATGAAGAAAAGAATGGAAGAAAAAAGTACGAATGGAATGTATGAATTAATGAATGAACTAATGTAGGAATGAAGAAATAAAGGAAGGGACGAATACACGGCTCGGCATCCCACACCACTACACAGTGTCCAATACCTCAACGCCTCAAGTTCTATAAAAGAGGAGGGAGAGAGAGGAGATGGGGGAGATTTAGGAGAGAAGGAAGGAGAGAGGGCAGAGGGGGGAGAGTTAGGAGAGGAGGAAAGGAGGCCAGCGCGGGGGTGTTCAGAGAAGGATGGAGGAGGAAGAGGAAGAAGATAAAGAAGGAGAAGGAGAAGATGGGGGACATAATAAGAAGAGGAAGAGAAAGACATGTAAAGGTGAGGATTAAATGATGGAAAAAAAGGAAATATGAACAACAGAGAATGACGAGGAAAAAGAAGGTGAAGAGAAGGAAGAAGAGTAAACAATACGAGAAGGATATAAAAAAAATGAGAGAAGTGAAGAAAGAGTAATAAGAGGAATACAAGGAAGATGAAATGAAGGGAGAGGGGCGAGTGGGGGGCATGAAATAAATTTGAAGAAAACGCAATGAAAGTGGTTTTAAGAAATTTGGAAGAAAGGAAAACAGTAGGAAGAGAAATGACAAGTAAAGAACAGTGAAGGAAAGAAGATAATGAACAGCGGAAAGGAAAAAGGGAAGAGAGGAAGGGAAAGGAGAGCAAGAAGAGGGAGAATGGAAAGGGAGTGTAGCGAGAGCAGTGGAGGTGATGTAAAGAGAGGAACAGGGAGAGGGAGAGAGAGAGAGAGAGAGGGAGAGAGAGGGAGAGGAAGGGGAAGGAGGATAGCAAGAGGGAGAATGGGGAGGGAGTGTTACAGTAGTAGTGGTGTTGGTGTAGAGAGGAAGAGGGAGGGATAAGGGAGAGGGAAGGAAAGAGGGAGGGAGAGGGAGAGCGCGAGAGATGTGGAGAGAGAGGGAGAGGGAGAGCAATAGGGGTCTCGCTGTACGGTCCAATGGGCGGCTGAATTTCAACTTTAATAATAATTGGTGCTGCAGTGGTCCTAAGCTCCTCCTCCTCTTATTCTTCTTCTTCCTCCTCTGCCTCTTCTTTCCCATCCTCCTCCACCTCCTCCTCTTCTTCTTTTTATTGATTTTCTTAATTTCTTCTACTTTTTCTCTATTTTTTCACTTTTATCTTCTTTCTAGTTTTCTTCTCCTCCTCTTTCTCTTCTTTTCCTCTTTTCATTTATTGTTCTTCCTTTTTCTTTATTCTTCTAAATACTCTAACTATAACTTTTTTCTACTTTTTTCTTCTTCCCAGTCTTCTTCTCCCCCTCTCTTTCTTTCCGCATCCTCCTCTTTCTTCTCTTTCTTGATTTCCATCGTTTTCCACTTTTTTCTTATTTTCTTAACTTTTTCGTCTGTATATTCCATCAAGTTCTTTTCCTCCTTTTTTTGTCTTTTTCACCTTCCTTCTCGTCTCCTTCTCATCATCATCTTCCTCCTCCTCCTCATCATCATCATATTTCTCCTCCTCCTCCTCCTCCTCCCCCTCCTCCTTGTAGATATAGTGTTGTTGGAGGAGCAGTATTGTAAAGCCTTTGTTCCAATATGCTGCATTGCCTTAGAACACCTATTTTTGTCTACGTGTGTTTCGGGTGTGTTGCAAGAACATGGCGATGCGTCTTTGATCTTCATATGTTATCTCTTTACATTCTGAACCCGTAAACGTTTGCACTGGACAAAAGCAATGTGGGTTCGCTTCATAAATATTCAGCATGGAATCTCTTGTTAAATCATCTGATGCAGGTTTAGTACGACAGCCAAAGCAGGAGCAAAGTTTGAAAGAAGATAGTAGAGAAAAATGCAAGGAGTTTTATAGGAGAAGTTTAGTAGGTAACGGAAAAGTTGGAGGAATTTGCTACAGCTGCGCGTGGAATATATAAATAGATACAAAATAGATAAGAAAATAGATATACATAAGAAAATAATTTGATTCGATATTTTTTACAGAAAAGGAAGTAGCTCAAGGGCAAAATAAATAATAATAGAGAAAAAAAAGCCCGCTAATCACTGCCCCTATACACACACAAAAAAAAAGAGCAGAAGAGTGGCCAAAAAAGAGGTCAATTTCGGGAGGAGAGGTGTCCTGATACTCTCATCTTTATAGTGGTTAACTCGTATTTATCCTTCACGAATCCTTCCTCGCTTTTACACTTTCATTCACGTGTACAACATATCCATAACGTGTCTGTATACAGGTCATATCCCATCCCAGACGACAGGTATCCATTCAGCAGTGTTTCCGTGGCCCTGAGAAAAGCGTTTGTGCATGCCCCAGACGAAGACCTTCACGGGACAGACGAAGGAATTCAAAAAACCTTCGTCCGTGGCTCCACCAGGCGTGAGGAATGTATGGATCGCCTGACTCCACGGGGAATAATATCATACACAAGATTGGCCTGCGTGGCGTGGCGGTGATGGGACGCATGCACACACCTACACCCGACCCCACACCCACACCAACACGCCAATATCACCCCCCCACCCCCATACCCCCCCAACACACAATTATATCGGTGCTGGCGGTGGTGGAGGCGCCGAGCTGCATGCATCACGCCACGAGCTGTCCGCTGATCACTTTGGAAGCCTTCAGTCAATTTTTTTTTTTTTTTGTGGCTGTTCACCGTATTTTCTTCTGCTTCAAGTAACGTACCACAGATAAATGTATAGATACCATGTTGGGGCCTCTTTCTAAACAAGTCATTTTGGTTACAATGAAAACACTGCAATAATATCGACTCTTCCGCGAAAAAAAATGCCAAAGGTGTCAAAAGTTGGATGACATACAATACAACAAAAACGGAGCTCAATCACAAATGTCAATTACTTCAGAGAAACAAATTTCAGGGAATGACGAGAAAAAAATATGATCGTTATTAACAATCACTGTAGATACTAGAAAAGGAAAATAAGATAAAACACATCGCTTCCTGAATTAAAACCACTTTGAACAAACACAACTCATTTTAATTTAATTTTTTCGGCTTGTTGATATTTGATTAACGGGTTCAGTCTAGTTAGTTTTCCCTCTTATATAAAAATAAATAGTGTGGAAGTGTTTACATATATAGAGCAGTCATGGTTATTTCAAACATTTGTTATTCTCTTTACTACAGAATTTACGTGTCCAGTTATATAAGGCAGCCACACATCAGCGGGCCATTAGCCATTACTCATGAGGCGAGGCGCGGCTCAGCGACCAGCGGGTGACGACATTATTTGGGCAGTTAAACTTGTCCTAACTACTAACCTTGGTTCTGGTTTTACTGCCGTTTTTGCTACCACTACTTATTATTACTACTACTATTACTGCTGCTGCTACTACTGCTTCCTCTATTTCTTTTGCTACTATAAATACTGCTACTGCTACTACTAATACCAATACTGTTACTACTATTACTTGCTCTACTACTATTGCTACTACTGCTACTACCACTACTACTAATAATAATTTTAAAGCGAGAAAGGAATTACTGGAACAGGTGAACAATAATATACTGAAAAAAGGAGGATAACAAAATAAAATAAAACTAAAACTAAATCTGAAAAAAATAAGAAAATGAAAAAATAAAAATAAAAATACGTCAAGAAAGAAAGAAGAGAAAAATAATCAACGAAGGAAATTGAACTAAAAAAACACAAAAAATTATCTAAACATAAAACCAGGAATAAAAAAAAGAAATTAAATATCGCCAGCGAGAGCGTGAAATAAAAAAAAAGGAAGAAAATACACCCCAAGAAAAGAAGAAGAAAGAGGAAAAAGCAGGACAGCAAGGACGGAAGGAAGGAAGGAAAAGGAATTAATAAAACGTGTGATAGTAAGGCGTCACCCCCTTCCTCTCCCCCTCCACCCCCCCCACCCACCCACCCTCCACCCCTCCCACTCCGAGGCGCTTGATGTGTATTGATGACGTCAGGGACCGTGACGTAAAGGGAGGAGGAGGAGGAGGAGGAGGAGGAGGAGGAGGAGGAGGAGGAGGAAGAAGAGGAGGAGGAGGGGTCGATTTCAAGTCAAGAGATGAGAGATGAAAGACATGAAAGGTGGAAACTGGAGGAGAGAGAGAGAGAGAGAGAGAGAGAGAGAGAGAGAGAGAGAGAGAGAGAGAGAGAGAGAGAGAGAAAGGTCCCTTTAACCTTTTAAGCTTCTTTTTTTTAGTCTTTTCTCTATGGACGGTTGTGTAATCAGGCGACTCTTAAAAACTCTTGAAAATAGCCGCCTACGCATTCTCTCTCTCTCTCTCTCTCTCACACACACACACACACACACACAAAGAACGTCCTATAGTGCCACTTAAGTGCGTACAAGGACAGTAACCAACCACTGGATAAGCTCTACAGTCTGTTCAAACGACGTGTTCCTCTGTTGCCTGGGCGGCGTTAGTCAGGCCCTTCAGCAGGATTCCCACAAGTATGACACCAACTTTTCAAGGCTTAGGAGACAAGAAGTGCGTGACGGCCGGAGCGTTACCTAAACAGTGGAGAGGTAAATTCTACGGACACAGAGAACCAAGATTAATTTACTCTACGATTTATCCTATTACCAACACCAGCGTTTCATTACCTACGAGACCAAATGTGTGTCATGGGTGGAGTGTTACCTAAGCAGCGACGCGGTAAACTCTACGGACACTGCCATTCATCTTTACATTACTCGACGATTTTTCATATTTCCCACTTGAATGACACCAACTTTTCACTGCCTGGATGACCAAAATTGTGTTCAGGGACGGAGCGTTACCGTATGAGTGACGCGGTAAACTCTACGGACTCACTCAGCTATATTTACATTTTCAACCTTTTAATCTCACCAAAATGTCATGCCCTTACTAAATCCTACAAGGCCAATAGGGCGCTAAGGGCCGAGTGTTACCTAAGCATAGATGCGGTAAAATCTACGGACACAACCAGCCATATTTACATTACTCAATGGTTTCTGTGATCGTCAGTGCAAACACCTCAGATATACTCCCCCTAGAACAAATATATTCTGCATTCCTACCTTAGTCATATATTAGCATGACAGAAAATGAGGAAAGCAATATAAGCGAACAATTAATGACATGTTTCTCCTGTGAGTGTTTCTGGTCACATTCCTTCCCTTGTGTTGTGTCGCTGTTACGGTTTTAATGTTTTAAGACTGTCTGTGCCCCACCTCGTTCGTATCTCTTTTCACATACGCAGACAACCGCGTCAGTTCCCAGCCTCCTAAGACGCACCGAGCAACCAGAAATCGGGAAAGAGCAAAAGAAGAACGTGAAGGATTAAGAAGCAAGAGGAAGATAAATGAGGATGTGGACATGGAAAAAAACCCATTAAATTAAGATAAATATACCAAAGGAGGGGAGAAAAAAGAATTAGTGAAAGAAAGAAAGTCATGTGAGGAAGGGAAGAAAGAAGAACATAGGAAGGAGGAGTAGGAGGAGCTGGAAGAGGAGAAGGAAGAGGAGGACGAAACACTGGATCACTTGGTTTAAGGGGGTACTTGTGAAACTTTCCCGAGTAAGTAGTTCTCTGGAAGCACACGTACTGAGACTCTTAGTGGGACGACGATGCTGTGTGTGTGTGTGTGTGTGTGTGTGTGTGTGTGTGTGTGTGTGTGTGTGTGTGTGTGTGTGTGTGTGTGTGTGTGTGTGTGTGTGTGTGTGTGTGTGTGTGTGTGTGTGTGTGTTAGAATTATAGATAGATAGATTGATAGATACGTGAATGATGGTTGTAATTCTTGAGCATCGCTGAAATATCTTTGGTCAATAGCACCGATCAACTTAGTAATATACCTTAATAATAATAAAAGAGTTAGGTTTATTGAGAAAAGGATCTTCACTACCAGCATCCTCATCACCAGAACCATCACCACTCTCTCTCCTCTAGTATGTCTTTCTATCTCTCTTTCTTCACATCACCACCACCATCACCACCACCACCAACACTACCATAACTGCCACCATCACCAACACCCTATTCTCTTACATGCCTCTCTACTCTTCGCTCTCCTTTCCCGCCTTTCACCATAACCACCATCACCATCACCACCACCTCCTCTACTACCACCAACACCAACACAAAAGGGGAGATAAACAGCACAATAATGGATTCAGATAAGGAAGATACATGGGAGCTGAGGCCATTACGTACATTAATCCCTTTGTTTCCCCCTTTTTCCAGTCAATGTGAGAAGTGAGAAGAAAATAGAAGAGAGAAAATTAAGCGGAGAAGAACATTTTTTACTGTATTATTTTTTTACTAATTTCTGATATATATTTTTCTTCTTTCTTAGACTCCTTCAACCTTTTAATGGCTTATAAACACATTATTGGAAGCCGATGATCATGGCCTTTCTGTCTTCGTCTTTTTCTATAACTAGATATCATAAGCTCTACTTCCTTCTTTCTTACTTTTTTTCTTTAATTCTCTTCCATTCCCTCTCTCACTTTTCCTCACTTTTTCTTCGCTGTTCTCGTGTATTTTTCATTTCCGTCTACTCCTTTTCTTTTTGTTCTCCTCCTCCTCCTCGTACTCCTCTTCCTCTTCCCCCACTTCCACTTCCTCTTTCTCCTCCTCCACCTATTCCTTCTTCGTTTTCTCCTTCTCATCATACCTCTCATCCTCCTCATACACCTCCTTCTCGTCCTCTTCCTCCTCCAAACGTGATGGAGGTGGAATAGAATTTTGCTCTTGAGGCTGAATGTCTGGACGCGCGCCCGTACACACACACACACACACACACACACACACACACACACACACACACACGGGCCAATACCACCCACGCATGCAAACAAATATATATAAGAAAAAAAACATCTTGTCACCTTGCTCGGTTCTCCCCCCAAAAAGACATAAAAAGAAAAAGATACAGTGAAAACAAAATGAAATAAAATAGAACCAACGACACTTGACAAAAACGCATAAAAAAAACGAAAAATTGAGGAAAAAAATGCGAAGAGAACGGATAAAAAAAAGCTCCCCCTCTCTGGTAGCGCCGGCCACAACACAACACTCGGGTTATCGGTTATTGGGGGCGACACCAGGGCCTTGACGGACTCACTGGCTGACTGGTTGGCTGACTTACTGACTGAATTGCTGACAGACTTATGGAATGAATGAATGACTGGCTGATTGAGTGACTGACTGGGTGAAAAACCTGATGACTGTTTGACTCAATGAATGACTTGCTGAATGTTTGACTGAGTGACTGATTGACTAACTAATTGATTGACTGACTGACTGACTGACTAAATGGCTGACTGACTGACTTCCTTCCTGCTTGACTGATTGATTGACTTAAGTTGCTTGTCTGACAGTGTGATTTACTGACTGCTAACTAACTAACTGCCTGGATATCTGACTGAATGAAAGACTGACTGGCTGAGTGAATGACACATAAGCGAAAACCTGGTTGACTGACTAACTGAATGGCTGACTGGGTAACCGGCTGGGTCGTTAGTAGTTCGTTTGACTCAACCGGTTGGCGGATATTTGTTGAGTCGATTCGAGGCAGTCCATATCGTGGCTCGTAACAGGTGTGTGCGTGCGTGCGTGTATGCATGCGTGCGTGTGCGTGTGCGTTTGCGTGTCATGTTATTTTCATACCGAAGGTCAATTAACTAATCCATGGCAGACGCTCACGAAGAAACGAAGAAAACACAAACCAAGATATACTTTTCATTTAAAGAAGAAAATATCAACACACTTCATTCTTTTTTCACACTCTTCCGTCTCCTCTTTTTTTCTGTACCTTTCCTTATCTTTATTTCTCGTGTATTCTTCTTTATCTCCTTCACCAAGCTTTTTTTCAGATCTTCAAAAAGTCACATAAATTGCAATAATCTTTCCCTGCAATGCCTCCCTTGTTATTGAATTCACCCCTCGCATACCCGGCATCCAGTCATGCTTATTAAATCTTCTGAAACTAACATATTTTCTAGTTTGTCGTCCTTAGGCTTGGGAGGTACAGAAACCCACACGGGAGCATTTAGGATCAGCGGCTTGCCTCTGCCGATAACGTACGTAAATCACGCCCTTATAGCGGAATATCGAGCCACCTCTCCTCCCGAAATTGACCTCTCTTTTGGCCACTCTTCTGAACTATTTTTTTTATAGGGTCAGTGTTTAGCGGGCTCTTTCATTGTCTCGTTATTACTTTTTTTTTTGCCCTTGAACTGCTTCCTTTACTGTAAAAAAAAAGTAGGGTGCCTCGCTGCTTTGAATTAGTGTTGTGTTAACGATAACAGAAGACAGACCAGCGATGGATAGACTGAGATAATGAAATGCCTCTAACAACCTGCTCCAGTAAAGAAAACTGAGGATGCCGAGAGTAATATTAAATTGAAATCCGAGGGTGACTTGTCACTCCCCTCGTAAGTCGTGGGAGGCAAGACACACCCGAGGGAAGGACTCACGGGGCTTTCCCTCGGTGAGTCAGGTCCTCTTCCCGGCGGCACCAGGCTTGGGTGAGGGCCAGATCCACGGCTCCTGCATGAACAACTCTTTGACTAGAAACAAATAATAGAATGAAAAAGAGCACTTGGTTTTATGCATCGTGAAAAATATGACCGGTATATTAAAACAAGAGGAAAACCTATTGTCCTTTAATGTACACAACTAAGCATAACGAAAGGCTTTTACTGCGTTTAAGAAGGAAAGTTTAGGTTTAATTCAATCTTACTTATCTCGTCTGCTCGGTTTATTTGACTATACTGACCTCTTTTTTTTTTTTCTTATACCCAATCCTTTAAGTTAACAACGGGGATCATGTTTCTTAATGGTCCCTCCAAGCGAGAAAAATGAGAAAAAATCACTCCTCACACAAACCATTTCATAATATATATCAAAGCATTTGTGATCAGATTATGTATCATCTATTTTTTGGGGTTTATATCATGGCACAAATTTGGCCCGTCGCTGCTACACGGTAAAGCCACAAATTTGGCCCGTCGCTGCTACACGGTAAAGCCACAAATTTGGCCCGTCGCTGCTACACGGTAAAGCCACAAATTTGGCCCGTCGCTGCTACACGGTAAAGCCACAAATTTGGCCCGTCGCTGCTACACGGTACAGCCACAAATTTGGCCCGTCGCTGCTACACGGTAAAGCCACAAATTTGGCCCGTCGCTGCTACCAGGTTAAAGTCATATACCCTAACGTTTCACCCACCTATTTTTTTCTCTTCTTGTTTCTTCCACGTCTTTCTTCTTTCACATGCTTCATCTTTATTTACTTTCTTCCTCTTCCTTTCTTTCTTTATTCACCAGCCTTCTCCAATTGATTTATGTTTATGCTCATATATCGTCACCTTCGTAAACAAACCGCCTAAGTCATTATTTTCTACTTTTCAGGAAATCATAAAAGAAATGTCATTATCTCATTTGTCTTAAGAGTTAGGCAGGAATGAAAAGGCCAATTCTAGAACACTCAAACCCTGAATGACCAAGGCAACTATGCAAAAATGGGCGTCACATGTCGAAAAATTGATGTAGACAAAAACCTGGAAATCTCTGAAAAATGACTTGGCGATTATTTTATGAGGGTGACGATATGTTCTCGTACTCCATCTCCTCCTCCTCCACTTCCCTTCTCCTTTCCCTTCCTCTCGTTCTCAACCTCCTCCTCCTCATCCTTCTTTCTTCATCTTTTTACTTCGCCATAAACTCGTTCCCTAAGATATTGAAGTATGCGTCCAGTCATCCTCAAAACTGTCTATCGAGATTCCAAACTTCGCGTCAAGTTTTGCTGATACTAACATTTTGTGAGTGAGGGAGGAAGAGAGTGCGTGCGTGTGTGCGTTCAAGTGAGTGATTCTGAATGGGTGAACGAGTGTGTGTGTGGGGGGGGAGGGTTGAGAAAGTGAGAGAGAGAGAGAGAGAGAGAGAGAGAGAGAGAGAGAGAGAGAATGGGTGAATGAGTGAGAAAATAAGCTAGCAGAAGAAGTAAATAAGTGTGAAAATTCTTAAGCTAAACATGATATCAATACACCAAATGCGTAAAAACACTAAATATAGAGAAATTGGATCAACATACTAAAACGAAAAAAGACTAACCTACTTAACATACCTCAGTATAATTATATAAGATCACGTCACATAAAAAATAAGCTTCTTCGTATAAGTATCAAGGCAAGGCAATAATGGAAGATGAGGAAGAAGAAGAGGAGGAGCAGGAGGAAGAGGAGGAGGACCCGATGATGAGATTAATGAATATGGGGTTTCCAGGAAGAGAACGAAGATGAAGACAAAAGACTGTATAGACGGGATAACGTTGAAGGAGAAAGGAAAGATGCTGGAGACGAGGAGGAAGATGGGAGATGTAGGGGAGGGAGACGATGATGATGATGCTAAAAAAAAAGGAGAAAGCGGAGGGAAAAGGAAATAGACGACTTTGAGAGAAATAAAAGATGCTGTAGAAGAAGAGGAAGATGGGAGATGAGGGGAAGGAAGATGACGATGATGCTAAAAAGAGGAAGAATAGAAGGAGGAGGGGGAAGAGGGAGATAAGAACTAAAAAAAAAAGATGAAAACAAAAAGAAAAAATATTAATGGAAGTGAAGGAAGAAGAGAGGAATAAGGAGAGGATAGCGTACAAGAGGAGGAATGATGAAGGAAGAAGAGAAGGATGGAAAATTTGAAAACGAAGAAGAATATTAAAAGCAAAAGAGGGAAAAAAAGAGGGACATAAGAAAAAGCGTACATAAGGATTTCTAATAATGCTAATAAAAATAATAATGATAATGATGATTGTAAGGGAGATAAGGACCAAAAAAAAGATGAAAACGAAGGAGAAAAATGACAAAAATGAGAGAAATAAAAAAGAACTAACAAGGAAAAGGATGAGAATGAAGATAATAATAATGATAATGGAGGAATAGGAGAAGGAGGAGGAGGAGGAGGAGGTGCATGACAACAGAATATGGGTCCTAACGGTAATTATGAAGCGGATATTAAAGAACGAATCAATAATACTAATAGCCACGGAGAGAGGGCGAGAGTGAAGCACCGGGGAATGAATGAGCGTTAGCAATGACCCCAATAACTCAAAGTATGCCCTGTAATGAGTGTGAGTGTGAGGAGGTGGTAAATAAACTCTAATCAAAGGTAGAGTACGTAGGTGAGTGAGCGATGAGGACTATAGACGGTGTGGGTATTCAGGAAGTGAGTAAACAAGTTAGTAATTGGAGTGAACCTTGGACTACATAAACAGGTATACAAACGGGGACACAGGTATAGGTAAGCTAGTACAGGTATTAAGCAGGTAGTTATAGTAACGAATGAGGTTAAGTAGGTGACCAAGCAGGCGAATATAGACACAAACAGGTACTTAGGTGAGCAGAGACAGGTAAGTAGATAGGTAGATTGAGGTAAATAGATGAAACAGTTAGGCACCCAGATACTTTTTAACAGGTAGATATAAAAAAAAGTAGTCAGGCAGGTTGTCAAGATGGCAGATGTGACAAGATATTAATAGGAAGAGCAGACAGAAGGGTAAGTAGGGAAGGGAAAGGTAGTTTGGTAGAACAGCAGTTAGATAGGTGTAAAGTAAGCAGACAGGCAGGGTAGTTATGTAGTTAGGAAGGTAGATGATACAGTTAGATAAGCAGACAGGTAGGGAAGCAGACAGGTAACATAGTATCGTTTGACTCAACTGGTCAGCGGGTATTTGCCGAGTCGATTCGAGGCAAAAGAAATAGAACCGACAGGTGGATAGACGTGATCAGTGGTAGGTAGATATGAAGGAAGGCGGATGACACAGATAGATAGGGTAGAGGACAGGGCAGGTAGGGTGGTATAGCGACAGGGCGTGCGGGTGTTCGCGTGCCGCCCGCCAGCCGTCCATTACATCCTCGTCTCGCTGCTTCCCGGAAAATGACTAATGAATCATCGACCGCCGCCGCGTTACCCCGATGACCGAAAAGGCTCTACGCGCACCATGATTAAACAATGACAGCACAGGCAATGATAGTGATGATGGTGATAACAACAATAATAATAATAATAATAATAATAATAATAATAATAATAATAATAATAATAATAATAATAATAATAGACAGTAATATATCAGTTGAAAAAAAATGGTATACGTCTCTGCTGTCACTATTTTTTTTCTTCATTCTGGTTAACTTTTCTTGAATGGGAAAGCTGAATGAAGGCAAATAGTTGTTATATTAAAGGTAAATCGGTTTTATTTGCTGTTATTGCTTGTGATTTTTTGTATATCTGCGTTTTTATTGACGAAGAGCGAAAACGAGAGAGAGAGAGAGAGAGAGAGAGAGTATGCAGGTAAAGCTCCATGGTTACACGCAACGTATTCAGATCTTCCTCTTGACTAATGAAGAGGAGGAGGAGGAGGAGGAGGAGGGGAAGAAGGAAAAGAAGGAGAGAGAAAAGCCATTACAGTCAAATAAGCAATATAAATAAACAAACAACAACAAAAAAAGTTTCCCTGTAATCTTTATATTTATCCAAAAAAAAAGGAATTCCCACGACTACTAACACAGCTTCCAATAATAAGAACAAAAGAATAATCAACAAAAAAAACAAATATAATGAAATATGTAAGAAAACAGTACCTCGAACAAACACAATGATCTATAAATCGAAGAAAACGAAAAAGAATCCAAATATACTAAATACTCATAAATAATAATGACGCATTGAACAGTAAAACCAGGTGCAACACAAACTTAAGAGAGGACGATGACGAGGAACACACAGCGATCTAAAGAGCGAAGAAAACGGAAAAGTAAGCCAAATAAACTCAACATCCGACGAAGGCAATATACGCGAGAGTCCTTCAAAGGCGGTGTTTCACTTCCTGGGTGTGACGAGTGTGTGTTACGGGCCCACAACACCTCGGCGGTCACGCAACACGGAGGGGGAGGGGGGGGGAGGTGTGACTCTCTCTCTCTCTCTCTCTCTCTCTCTCTCTCTCTCTCTCTCTCTCTCTCTCTCTCGCTAGTACTTTGAAAACATATCCATGAAAACACGCAAATATCAATGACACACACACACACACACACACACACACACACACACACACACACACACACAAATACCTCGAACTATTTAGAATGCGAGTAGTTTCATGCCATTTATTTAAGTGTATAACAGTTTCAAGCTCCCCCCCCCCCCTCTTTCCCTAACTCCTAACCATCCACCCGTTATCCCTTTACTTCATCTCTCTTTTATCCTTCCCTTATATCCTTGTTATCCACTTTTTGTCTCCTCCTTTACCATTTTTTTTTATTTCCCTCGCTATCCACTTTTTACCGCCATCTTTATCTTTTTTCTGTCAATTATCCTTATTATCCATCTTTTATCTCTTCCTTACCTTCATTTACCCTTCCCTTTGTAATCCATTCCTCGCTTTCTCACTTATTTTTCCCTTACCTCCTTTACTCCCTCCCTTACCTAAATTCTCCATTCTTCGTATAGTGTAACAAAAATTCCTTGGATAAGCTCACTTGCTTTTCCAACTCGTTTTTGTCTGTCATTGAATCCTTATCTGTTCATGCCTCGCCTCGCCTTTCCCTCCCAAACCCGGCACCTTTACCTGCCCCGCCAGAGGACTCCAGATCCCTTTACTATTCTCTGCCACACATTTCAGCCTCTAAGCTTCGTTACCTCCTACCTTCCTTCGCCTCTTGCACGGCTCTGAATCCCAAACCATATAGTCTCCACCTACTGTACTTTCCACTTTTTCCTTTTCCACATTTTTCCATTTCTTACAATTCCATGGAAAATACCCTTAGTGCCAGGTAGAAAATACACCATTATGGATTGTACTATAGTCTGGTTTTGGTGTTTAAAAAGAAAAAAAGTTAGACTGTGGAATTAGCTCTAAGCCTTCTTTCTTCTGAGACTACAACCCAACTTTCTATTCACCTTTTTCTTTTCCTAATTTCACATACCTTCTCAATCTCATAATCTCCCTTCTAAAACTACAATCCACCTACCCATCCACCCTCCTATCTTCCTAGTCTCATCTACCTTTCCAATCCCATAATCGCCCTTCTAAACCTAAAATCCATCTACCCATCCACCCTCCTTTCCTAGTCTCATCTACCGTTCCAATCCCATAATCTCCCTCACAGCCCATGTCAGCGTACCAAATTCCACCTCAACATACGTATTCACTCTCACCCTCACCACTAACACCATCTCCACCACCTCCACACTTAAGAGCTAAAAGTGAAGAAAACGACATCTTCGATCCCATTCTGAACCGTCTCTTTCACACACTATATAGAATCAAAGCCTCACCAAACCTCATGTTCCCTGTTCTTTTTCCTCTCTCTCTCAGACCTCACCGTTACTGCAGCCGTCCCATTCTCCTTCTTCTTTACTCTCTTACTCTTCCTCCGCCTCTTTCTCCTCTCTCTTCCTCCACTCCAAACCGATTCTAAAACTCCTTTCTCTTCCTTTCTCTCTCCAACATCGACCACGTCTTACTCTCTTACTCTTCCTCCGTCTCTTTCTCTCTCTTCCTCCACTCCAAACAAATTCTAAAACTCCTTTCTCTTCCTTTCTCTCTCCAACATCGACCACGCCCATCCCCTCCTCTTCTCCTACTCCGCCTTCTCCTCCTGCCCCTACTCCTATTCCTCCTCCTCCTCCTCCCTTGCAAGTGGATCATACTGGTTCGTGCCGGTGGAGGAGAAATATAAATAGGACAGAAATCTGGAAGGACTCCGCTCGTGTCGCCTTGTTTTCTTGAGGCCCCGCGGGGGAGGAACGGTTCTGTACCTTTCTTGTATCCATGTTTCTTCTTGTCAACCACTCCCTTACCTCTCACTATCTTATTTTTCTCTATCTGTCTCTTTTTGTCTATCTTCTGTCTTTTTCTATCTCTAGCATTCCGTCTTTATCTTTCTTTCAATTTTCCTGTCTATCTTTGTCTCTATTCTCTCTCTCTCTCTCTCTCTCTCTCTCTCTCTCTCTCTCTCTCTCTCTCTCTCTCTCTCTCTCTCTCTCTCTCTCTCTCTCTCTCTCTCTCTCTCTCTCTCTCTCTCTCTCTCTCTCTCTCTCTCTCTCTCTCTTTGTCTCTTTCCACCACTCTACCTTTCTTTGTCCTTATCTTTCTTTCTATCTTTCTGTCTATTCTTTCTTTCTCTATCTGTCTCTATTCTTTCTTCTCTCTCCACGATCCCTTCTCTATTTCAACCCTTCTCTTATAATAAAACATCATATAATCCCAAATTCTTTCCTTTTATCTTTCCTCCACTACCAATGCGTGTCCTGCCCTTAACCCTCCCTTATACCTTTCATTTCAATTTTACCTGCATTAAGTCTTACCTATTTCTCCTCTAGTCATTTATAAAACCTTTCCAAGCTTTATATTCCTCTCGTTCCTCCCTTATTCTCTATCCATTTTCACCCCTTGGTCATTAGTAGCCCCCCCCCCACCCCCCAAGCATTTTCATCCTCTCTTACTTTCCCTATTCTTTACCTTTGTCTCCCTAATCCATTCATAAACCATCTAAAGTATTTTCTCCCTACCTTGCCTTACCTATTATATGCCTGTTCTTTTTTCTTATACTTCTTTATCTTATATTTCTTACGCTTCATATGTTTCCTCTAATACTATTTCTCATACTTATTTTGCCTTTAACCATGCATAAACACGACCCCATATTCTTCCCTCTTCTTCTCTATCCTTCCCAAATCCTTCCCTCCTCTCCTCTCCATCTTTTCTTTCCTTACCTATCTCTCCCTCTGCAACAAACCCTTCCCCCACGCACGCTGCCCAGGATAGGTCACGACACACACCAGCTGCTGCCTTGAATACAAATAGCCAGCCCTGCACGTCACTCCATGTTAGCGGTGGTAATGGTGGTGGTGGTGGTGGTGGTGGTGGTAGCGGTGGTGGTGGTGGTGGTGGTGATTTGAAGGTGCAGGCAAGCTTATTATATCAGGGTTGGGCGTGTGTGTGTGTGTGTGTGTGTGTGTGTGTGTGTGTGTGTGTGTGTGTGTGTGTGTGTGTACTGATTTGCTTCGCGTGCATCTCTCTCTCTCTCTCTCTCTCTCTCTCTCTCTCTCTCTCTCTCTCTCTCTCTCTCTCTCTCTCTCTCTCTCTCTCTCTCTCTCTCTCTCTCTCTCTCTCTCTCTCTCTCTGCCACATTCACGTGTTTGTCCCTCGTAGTAAATCCGAGAGAGAGAGAGAGAGAGAGAGAGAGAGAGAGAGAGAGAGAGAGAGAGAGAGAGAAAAGAGACCTAACTAATATAACGTGACCTGACCTATCCTAGCCTTACCTCGTCTCCTCTCCTTCCCTAACTTTATCTATCCTAACCTAACCTAACCTAACCCAACCCACACCGGCGGACAGTAGCCATGTGAGGGACGCAGACAAGAGACCTCCTGCCGCCCCGAGTGAGTGACGTGACAAGGCCGGAGAGTTGTCATGTCACGCAGGCGGCTTCAAGGACACGGATTTTTCTCGTCCAGCACACGGAGGATAAGGAGAAGGAGGAGGAGGAGGAGGAGGAGGAGGAGGATGAGGACGAGGAGGAGGAGGAGGAGGAGGGGAAGCAAAAGAAAAAGACGAGTGATAGGAAGGATTAGGTGTAGAGGTGAGAGGAGAAGGAAAAGGAGCAGAAAGAAAGAAGAGCTGAGTCAAATTCTTCATTAGACACAGATGCTACGATTTCCAGGACTTATTGATGTTAGCTGAGTCTTGAACGCCTTCCTGAGGGCTGAGTGTTGGCCTTGGTATCCTAAAGAGCCTTGGTATGTTAAAAGACCTTGGTATATTAAAGGGCCTTGGTTTGTTAAGAAAGGGTGATGTGTTTTCATAGAGGGGAGAACATGATGAAAATGAAGAAGAGAAAGGAGGAGGCAGGAAAGAAGCCATAGGGAGTAAGGAAGGAAAAAAAGAGGCAGGAGATAAGAGAAGAAGAATGAACGAAAGGAAGCTAGTGGAAGAAAGTGATTGAGGGTGAAGGAAGGACACAGACAGGTAGGGAACTGGAGGGAAACTGGAACGAAAGAGAAAAAGAAAGGAAGAAAGGTAGTGGAAGAAAAAACATAATGGAAAGAAAGAGAAGAAAAAAGGAAGAAAGGCGGTGGGAGGAAAACAATGAGGATGATGGAAGGTCACAAAAGAGGGAAAAGGGGAAGAATAAAGCTAAAGAGAACAAGAGGAAGGAAAAAAAACTGATGAAAGGAAAAGAATTGGTTGAAAGATAGACACGGAGAGGAAGAGAAGGATGCTGGTGGGAAGGACTGGGAAAAGGATAAAGGACAAAGGAAGGAGACAGAGAGGAGGGGAACTATCTCTTGCACACACACACACACACACACACACACACACACACACACACACACACACACACACACACACACACACACACACACACACACACACAAAGGCCGTGGTCACCAGTGGAAGACAACGCTTGAAAAACACGTGAATGTGGAATGTTATAAAACTCATTCTTTTCTTCCCCTTCCTTCTCTCTCCTCCCTACCATTCCCCTTCCTCTCCCTAATCTTACCTCAGTCCTTCTTCTCTTCCCAGCTCTCTCCCCCTTCCCCCACTCTCCCTCCCTTCCCCTTACCCATTCTTATCCCTTCCTTCCTCATTTAACCCACATCTGCTACCCCCTTCCTTATCCTCCCTTTTCTTCCCTCTCTTATCTCTCCTCCCTCATTCTCTTTTCCAAAACTCATTCTTTTCTTCATTTTTCTTCTCCTCTCTCCTTCCTACCCTTCCTCTTCCTCTCCTTAATCTTATCTCCATCCTTCTTCTCTTCCCACCTCCCCCCCTTCCCCCCACCCTCCCTTCCCATTACCCATTCTCATCTCTCCCTTCCCTTTCCTTACTCTCCCTTTCCTTCCCTCTCTTACCTCTCCTCCCTAAACCCACACCTCTTATGCCCTTCTTATCTCCTATCCCATTCTTTATCTTTATTCTTCCCTTTACCGTCTTCGTCTTCTGTTCTCTACCTTACTCCCCTCTTCCTTGGCCATCCCCCTTCCTCACCTTCTGTCTTCCTCCCTCCCGCTTCCCCCCCCCCCCCCCCCCCCCCCCCCGGCAATAATTGGGGTGTGGCTAGCCTTCTGTCCCCACAAAAAGGTAGCGAGATAATCAACTTTTCCGTCCTCCCGAGACATCTGGCGGCGGCCTTCTGAAATTCACAAGTGCCCTTCGTGTCCCGCCTTCCTTCTCTTCCCTCCTTGCTTCTAATTTTTCTCCTTCATTCCCGCGTATCTTTCTTCCTTCCGCTTTCTCCTTCCTTCTAACCTTTCCTGTTTTCTTCCTTTCTTCCTTTTTCTTCTTTCCGTTTTTCCTTTATTATTTATTTTTATCATTCCTTGCTACTGTTGCCCCTCTCTTTTTGACCTGATCCTACCCTTCTTTTCCTTCTTTCTAATCTTTCCCTTTTATCACTTTTTCCTTTCTTCCTTTTTTTCACTCAATGTTTTTTTTCTGTTCTATCTTCCTACTATATTTGACTTGATCCTATCCTTCTTTTCCTTTCTTTTCATCTTTCCTTTTTCCTCTTGGTTTCTTCCTTTCTCTTTCCCTTCGTTACGTATATCCTTTCCTCCTTTCCCCTAACTTTCCTTACCCTTTCATTCCGCCTTTCATTTTCCTTTATATTTTCTTTCCTCATTTTTTCACTACTTCGTCTTCCATCTCCTCGTAAGCGGCTGCAGTCTTTCTTCTTTTCCCTTTTTTCTCTTTTCTTGTTTTCCTTCCTTCCTACTCTTTCTCCTCCTGACCTCGTGACCTCGTGACCCAGACCAAGCCCTGACTCTTTCCTTCCTTTCCTCCCTAATTGAATACCAGCGTGACACTATTCAAGGTTCTTTATTTCATTAGTACGACTTTTATTTCTTTTCCATCTCCTCCGTACTGATATTCTTTCTCTCCCTCGTTTCCTTCTTCATCCCCATCTTCATCTACTTATCATCTGTTTTTCTTCCTCTATCCCATCTCCTCCAGTACTCTATTTTTCTTCTCTTCCTCCTTCTTTGTTTTCTTCGTCTTCATCTATTTGTTAACTTTCTTCTGTTTTTTTTCTGTTTTCCTTCCCTACACATCCTAATTTTCTTCTTTTCCTTTTGAAATTACTGATTATTCTTCCTCACTCTCCTTTTCCCTTTCTTCTGATCTTCTTGTGTCTCTTCCTATTCCATTTTTTTCATCTTTTTATATTTCTTCTTCTACTTCTTTCTCTCCTTTCTTCTCATCTTGTTTTCTTACTCCTCAATATTTTCTTCTTCTTTTCTTCTTCTCTTCCTCCTTCTTTCTTCTCTATACTAATCTTTCCCAAGGCCTAATTCATTATCTATTCCCCTCTTCCTTATTCACACACACACACACACACACACACACACACACACACACACACACACACACACACACACACACAAATGAATGCACCCCTCGACTCCCCTTCTGGTCTAAATTTCCACACAGGCGCGGGGGAAACTCATCTAGATATTGACTCTCTCTCTCTCTCTCTCTCTCTCTCTCTCTCTCTCTCTCTCTCTCTCTCTCTCTCTCTCTCTCTCTCTCTCTCTCTCTCTCTCTCTCTCTCTCTCTCTCTCTCTCTCTCTCTCTCTCTCTCTCTCTCTCTCTCTCTCTCTCTCTCTCTCTCTCGGAACACAGAATCAGGTGACAAATTTCCTTCTCAGGTGAACATCATATGGCTTTTAGCATTCCTGGGACCTCCTCCTCCTCCTCCTCCTCCTCCTCCTCCTCCTCTTCTTCTTCTTCTTCTTCCTCCTCCTGTTTCTTCCTTCGTTCTACCATACACATTCCATGATGTTAAAAATACAAATGCTTTCTTTCCTTCCATAATTCTCTCTCTCTCTCTCTCTCTCTCTCTCTCTCTCTCTCTCTCTCTCTCTCTCTCTCTCTCTCTCTCTCTCTCTCTCTCTCTCTCTCTCTCTCTCTCTCTCTCTCTCTCTCTCTCTCTCTCTCTCTCTCTCTCTCTCCATATCGGCACCATATCTAACTTCCCTCAGCGGCTCAATTCCTCCCCGGGTGACGTTGCCCTCGTGGTCTGTTATTTGTAGGCTGCTATATGATTGTTTGTTTGCTTGTTTGTTGTTACTGTTGTTTTTGTTGTATGAATGTAATGTATGTATATGTTGTATGAATGTAAACGTTGTATGAATGCATGAATGTTACTCTATCTCACTAACACTGCGCTGGCCATGATACATTTCTTGTGAGCTTCTCTTTTCTTTTTTTATACGAGTGTTTGTGAGTTTGTGCGTGGTTGTGTTTTTATTTTTGTTTTGTTTTATGATTCATTTTTTTCCCCTATACTAACGTCCTTTCTTTTTCTTCTTTTTCAGGTAAGACTCAATTTTTGGCTGTGGTTCTTCTGTGGTATTCAAGGTCAGTCTCTATAAGTTGTGAACCCTTATACCTACACATACTTATACCCCCCTCCCCCCCCCCCCCACACACACACACAGGTAAATATTTGAGAATCCAGGCAACCAGATATGACGATAGATTACTAAGTTAACCGACACAAACAACCAGTAAACAGTCACATATGCATACAGGCTAGGAGACAAACACACAAACAATCAGAGGGAAAAGACAGACAGACTATGAGACAAACAAACACACAAGCAGGCAAAAAGTAGTGATCAAACGAGCCAAGAGACAAACTAACAATAATTACAACACGACACAGCAAACAAAGACAAAGAAACAAGCAAACAAAACACTCCGGCAGGCAGGCAGGCAGAGGGGTCCACACACACCCACACCCACACACAACCACACACACCCACACACACGGTCTCCCTCCCTCCTCAGCCGCCGCTTTCCCCCCGAGTTACTGTTGTTGTCCGTCCCTGTTTTAAGGAAGCCCCAAACTTTCCCGCCCGTGGCCAGAGTTACGGTTCCCGCGGGACGGAACTTACCACAGAATTTTACGCCGGAATGCCAACTTAGCGTGTCAGAATTCTGCGTGCGTGTGTGTGTGTGTGTTTGTGTGTGTGTGCGTGTGTCTTTTGTTTTATATGTTAAGTGTGTATTTGAAACTGATCTTTAGCGCTTCATAGGGTTCTCTTTTATTCCTTTTCATAAATAAAGTAGAGCTGTTTTGTGTTCGTGATGCAAATTTAAAAGCAAAAATATCAGAGTGTACCAAGTCAGTAGTTGTTAAGTCCACGGCAAAACCAGAACCAGGAAGAGGAATTGAGTTGTCTTGAAACTATATTACTTTTTAGGATTTCTTTTTCGTGTACACTGATTTGGTTTCTTCGTGATGGCAGAAGAATAAGGAGAGGAACGGAGAGGCAGGTCAGTAATTATAGAAGTCAGGGCAAAACCAGAACCAGGTAGAGGAACTGAGTTATCTTGAAACTATATTACTTTTTAGGATTTCTTTTTCGTATACATTGTTGTGATTGGTTCGTGCTAAGAGATGGACAAGCAAAGGAACTGAGAGGCAGGTCAGTAATCGAAGAAGTCATTCAAGGAGGACAGAGAACCAGGGAAAGGAATGAAATCTTGAAACCAGAGCACTTAATATGATTTTTTTGTCTCTTTCCTTACACAATGACAGACGGACCAGCAGAGGAGCGTAGAGACAGGTCAATTATGCGCGATGTCAGGGGAGAAGGAGAGCCGGGTAAAGGAATGAAGATAGAGCGTTTGACAGAGCAGAATGTTGAATACTAACACTGACTAAGAGAGAGAGAGAGAAAGAGGGAGAGGGAGCGCGATGTAGAATGTTACGAAGTAGGTTCTTTAGCGGACTAGCAAATGATGGAGGCGAGGAAGATGGGGATGAAAATGATGCTCTTAAATACTAAAGTTTGGGATATGTAGCTTCTGTATATTTATTTCTTCCTTTTTTTAGATATAGCAAGTGTGAATCTCTTCTTTATCAGCTTTCCGCACAATCATAATGACGGGCAAACCTGAACCCGGCCATCATCTCATTAAACCTTCACTAATTGCCCGAAACAGTAAAGTATTGCCGGAACACACGCGAGTACAAATATCATGGTCATTAAATCGCTAATTGTTCGGGTTTGATGTCAATTACGCTTTTATTCGTCCGGTAATTAACAACATTATAAGTGCGTGTGTTGAGATATTGTTGACAGAGACCAGACCCGCTAAAGGACATGGTACTTTAAAGGGATTGAATGCGATGATACCAAAGAGATAGAGGGAAGACAGAGGATAATCTCGTACACACACACACACACACACACACACACACACACACACACACACACACACCACCATTGCCAGATTGTCGTACTCAGACCATAGTATTTACCGGTTTCTGACGCCTAACTATTGCCAAGAAACATCAGGAATTAGCCATTTTAACGATAATTATAAGTGAATCTCCTTATTGGGGTTCACGAGGCACTTTTTGGGTCGGAAGTCGGTAAATATAAGAGGCTGAGTAAGACAATCTGGCAACTTTGACACACACACACACACACACACACACACACACACACACACACACACACACACACACAAACGTTGAGATGATGTTATGCCATAGTCTAGAAGTTGTATTTTTATTCCCTGTGACTTTCAAACGCAGACACAGAATAGCAGAAACTGTACGCCCTTGCTTTGAATTACGGTGTCCTCTGCTGTTGTTTATTCCTCCCTTTGTTTCTGCTTCCCTATCTCCCTCTCCAGCTTCCCCTTTCTTCCCTGCCATTCAAAATAATACTATAGGAAAACAGAAATCCCTTTTTATATATTTACATTAGTGTTTTCTGCGTTGATCCATCTCCACTGGTTCGTTTTCTGCTCTCTTGTTTCCTCAAGTCCTCACCTGCCTTTCTTTTTTTCCCTGCCTCTGAAAATTATACTAGAAAACATTAAACCGTTTTCCCTGTGTGTATTACTGTTCTCTACGTTGATTAGTCTTCCCTGGCTTGTACTACGTTCTCTAGTTTCCTCCATCCCTCCTCCCTCCTTCCCTCCATCCCTCCGCTGTCATTCAGAATTACACCATGGAGAATTTGTAATCCTTGTGTTTGCTGTATATTCTTTTATGTTGATTTTTCTCCCCTGGTTCGTACTATGCTCTCTTGTTTCTTTCCCCTTTCTCCCCTGCCTCTGAAAATTACACCGTAGAAAACATTAAACTTTTGTCCTTATTTGTATTACTGTTGTCTACGCTAATGTTTCCCTCATGGCTCATACGGTACTGCCTGGTTTCCCCCTCCCTCCTCTTCCTTCCCCTTTCTCCCCTGCCTCTGAAAATTACACCATAGAAAACATTAAATCTTTCTCCTTATTTGTATCACTGTTCCCTACGCTAATGTTTCCCTCATGGCTCATACTGTACTGCTTGGTTTCCCCCTCCCTCCCCTGCCTTCCCCTTTCTCCCCTGCCTCTGAAAATTACACCATAGAAAACATTAAACCTTTCTCCTGTTGTCTACGCTAATCCATCACCCCCGCACATACGGTACTGGCTGGCTTCCTCCCTTTCTCCCTGCCTTTCAAAACTACACCAAAGAAAATTTACAATCCTTGCCTTTGCTCTCTATTACTGTTCTCTATGTTAATCCTTCCCTCATGATTCGTCCTGTGTTCTTTGATTTTTTCCTTTCATTCCCGACCCACTCTCTCCCTATCCACTCCTACGCGCACCACCACTAACACCATTATCACCACCACCACCATCACCACCACCATAACAAATGTGCAGCAGTTTATACGACGCCGTAAATCGCAGATATTAATTGTTATGTGTATATGTTATTAGTGAAGGCTGCGAGGGAAGGGGAGGTGGGCAAGGGGGAGGGAGAGACCACTGGGGGGATGGGGAAGAGGGGGAGGCGCACCGGAGTGTCCACTGAGGCATAAAAATCATATGTCATTACTATTAGGGCGCCGCGGGACGTTGGCAAGCACGAGAGAGAGAGAGAGAGAGAGAGAGAGAGAGAGAGAGATCAAAGGCTGCCGGAGTAAAGCATCCAGAAAGAGGTCGCTGGTAGAAGTGGAGTGTGTGTGTGTGTGTGTGTGTGTGTGTGTGTGTGTTACTCCTCTTCCTCTTCCTTCATCTTTTTTTTTCCTATACTCTTTCACTCTTACAGCTTTCTCTCTCTTTTCCTATTCTCATTCCTTATTGCGTTTTCCCTTTCCCCCTTTTCCGTTACCCTTTCCTTCCCTTACCCCTTTCTTATCTCTTTCTTATCCCCTTTTCTCTCAGACTCACATTTTCTCCATTCTCTTCACTACCCGTTTCGCATCCATTTCCTACCCGTCTCTACCTTGCACTCCTCCCCCTTCTCCTTAACCACTTTCTTACCTCCTTTCCTCCATTTCTCTCTTGTCTCCGCCCCATTTTGTCCTTTATCAACATTTCTCCCCTTCCTCTTTCTTAACCCTGTCTCCTATCTCTTCCATCTCCATCACCCTTCTCTCTCCAGGACATTTTTTCTCATCCTTTATCTCTTCTCTCTTCCTTACTCCTTGATTATCCCTTTGTTCCCGAATTAGTGGTAGTAGTAGTAGTAGCAGTAGTAGTAGTAGTAGTAGTAGTAGTCTAATCTACGTTCTCAGTAAGATCTATAGGCCCATATTACTCATCCATACACCTCCACCTTTACCCCCCCCAAACTCCCCTTCTCCCTCTTCCCCTCCCAGGACCCCCCCCCCCCTCGCCCACCCGTTCTGGAAATTAATCAAGCGAGGAAAGTCCCAATGGATGGCCCACAAAGGATTATACGACATGTTTTTCCTCTCTGTGTTTTGTTCTCCCTCTATCTCTCTCTTATTCCCCAGGCTTATGATAAGAAGACCTCTGTGTGTGTGTGTGTGTGTGTGTGTGTGTGTGTGTGTGTGTGTGTGTGTTAACCCTCATCAGCTCCTTTATTCCCAAGATACAGTTGCTTATATATTTAAATTTATGGAAGACACCGAAAGGGAATCTTATCTATGAGTCTAGTTTTATATATTTTTTGCATTATAAACGAAAAAAAGGGAAAATAATTAACTCAGGGTAATAATACTCCCATTAGCCAACTCCCCTTTTTCAATATATTTTCTAACGACCAAGGAATTCACAGGAGGTAGGAGAGTTTCTTTAGACCTGTATTAGACCTCTGTGCGTTCGTCTGTATGTTTTTATTTTTATTTTATTTTGGTGTGTGTGTGTGTGTGTGTGTGTGTGTGTGTGTGTGTGTGTGTACAGAGAAAATCGGGACAACACTCTCACTTGCTCATCCGATCCACTCTCCAGACGGTGATTTGGATGCTAATGGCCGCTCTATTGCCTCCGGTTCTCTCGTCCTCGCCCGGCTATTTGGGTGTCAGTGTCAGGCACCGTTGCCAGATTATCGTACTCAGAGCATAATATTTACCGGTTTCTGACGCCTAACAAGTGCCAAGAAACATCAGGATCTAACTCTTTTAACGATAACTATAAATGAGTTTCGCTATTGGAGCCCAGAAGACGGTTTTGGGGTAGGAAGTCGGGAAATATAAGCGGCTGAGTACGACAATCTGGCAGCGTTGGTGTCAGGCCCGCACCCTCAGACGCTTTTGGCTGTCACAACAACTGTCTCCAAAGGGCATCAAGGAGATTGATCGGATTCTCATGACTTTTTTTCACGTTCATGGTGCAGAAGCCTATTCAAACTATTCCTAGGCTTATAAAACTACCCAACAAATGCTAACGCGAGCACGGTGAAAGCCTTATCAGTTTTAAGAGTGTTAGCTTCGAAGCGATGGCAAATATTGGTACGTATTGAAAACATTTCGTCGCCCGAGTTCACATATTTGACAAGGCCTTCATTGGAGTTTTGGGCATTTCCAGGAGTAGTTTTATGACCCTGGTGGTAGTTTGACCCTTCTTCTGTACCGTGAACCTAAGAAAACACTCATTAGAACCCAAATGATCCCCTCTTTGACCTTTAGAAATAGTTGATGTAAGAATCGAGAGTGTCTTATGATACCGAACATAGTGTCAGGGCGCCACAGCAATGGAGAAGGGAAAGTGTGTGGAGGAATAGAGAAGGGAGAGAAAGAAGGGGTGAAGTAGAGGGGAGAAGGGAGAGTAGTGCAGGAAAAGAGACGGGAGAGTAAGGTAATGGTGTGTCGTGTGACGTCCCATTATTATTTGTGCGTCGAGGAGGCGAGTATCAGTGTCTCATAACGTTGCATCATTTAGAACCTGTATAGAGATGACACCGACGGGCGTTTCCTTTATTATTATTATTATTATTATTATTATTATTATTATTATTATTATTATCATTCTCTTTGTCGTTTTTTTTGCACTTTATTTGCCTCCATAGCTGTAAAAAAAATGACGTATAAAATGACGCCCATGAAAATGTTGCTATGCTATAAAAAAATGAATCATAGGAGGAGCGCCGGCATTGCATGAAAGAAATAACCGTAAAAATGTGAATGATGACAAACAAAAACGATGCAGAAAATTAATGGATACCAAAAAACACTAAAATTTAACCAACTCGATGAAAAATCACAACAAAAATATATGAGAAATGATAAAAGAAAATGCCTGAAATATCATGGAGTCCCCCCCCAAAAAAAAAGCTAAAATTAAACCAGCGAAATATATGCATAACGACAACAAAAAAACCGACTCAGAAATCATAGAAAAAAAAAAAACATTAAAATCCCACACTAAATAAAACTGAAAAAAAATCACCTAAAAATTGCATCGTAAAACACCAGATGATAAACAACGTACATATATATTACCGACAACAAAACACACTGCCTAAATAATGGTCCGTGTGCGTTTGTGCTTTTATTGTGTATTTATGTATGTATATATGTACGTAGGTAGGTGTGTTCGTGTATACCTCCGTCCGTGCGTGTCCGTGTCCGTTCGTTCATGTACCTGTGAGATTGAACCAATGTATTTCACGGTGATTGGACGCTAGGAAACCCCTCGAGAGTTTTGCCCGAGTCGTTCCGCCGCAGCCTCGCCTCGTCCCAGGAACCAGGTACTGCAGCGCCGGTTATGTGTCCCACCTCGCTCAGGTCAGATACTGTGTGACGCGCGGGACGGGGGTATGTGTGTGTGTGTGGTGGTGTTGGGGGGGGGGGGGGTTAATGGGGTGAAGGGAAGGAGAAGGGTGGTAGTTTAACCCTTTTTCCATACCGTGAACCTAAGAAAACACTCATTAGAACCCAGCTGATCCACTCTTTGACCTTAGAAATAGTTGAGGTAAGAATCGAATGTGTCTTATAATACCGAACTTAGTGTCAGGGCGCCTCGGCAATGGAGAAGGGAAAGTGTGTGGAGGAATAGAGAAGGGAGAGAAAGAAGGGGTGAAGGATAGGGGAGAAGGGAGTGTAGTGCAGGGAAAGAGACGGGAGAGGAAGGAGTTGGTGTGTCGTGTGTCGAGTGGCGTATCATCATTATAGTGGAAGATTTATATATATGAGGGCGAGTCTTGTCTTATTCTTTTGGTTCTCAATGTTAGATCGTCATTAGAGTTGAAGGCCTGGATATGATGAGGTCAGATATGTTCATTTCTCTTGGGTTTTCATTGCTACACTCTGTTATATATGAAGACTTAGATGTGAATGTAATTTTTTTTTTGTACTTTATTTGTTTGTTATTGTTACATTTTCAGTTTGCTTTTCTTTCACTCTCCCTTCACTCCCTCTTCTTTCTTTCCTCCTCCACTGTCTCCAGATCATAGGGAGGTAATGAGGGAGGGAGCAGCTGGAGGAGAGAGGTAAGAGGGAGGAAAATCTCTCCCTAACAATTCATGACACTTATAATCCCGTTTTGCAAAGCTGAATCTACTCCATCAGTTTATCCAGAGACATCTTAAATTATTTGCAACAATCAACAATATGTGTGTGTGTGTGTGTGTGTGTGTGTGTGTGTGTGTGTGTGTGTGTGTGTGTTCTGGGCTCATCGGCATGCAGCGGAGGGCAATTAGGGGGTGATACAGGGGGCAGTAAAGCCTTTAGGAGAGCGGCTGGGTGGCTGTGGTCAGTGAGTGGCGGAGGCTGACGGGAGACTGCGGCCACTTAGGAGCTGGGATTAGGGTACAGGGAGAGAGGTCATGGCGTGCAGGGGAATGGATAGGATGGAAATGGGTGAGGAAGGGAGAAGATAAGGGGAAGGAGGGACGTGGGTAAAGGAAAGGGGAAGGGAAAGGTGGATGTAAGGGGAGTGGAGGAAACTAGAAAGAAGAAGAGTGAAGGGAGATTAAGAAGGGGTGACGGAAAGGGGAGAAGGGAATGGGATGGAGGAAAGGACGAGGGAAAGGAAGAAAGGGTGAAGCATATGGGAGGAGAGGGGAAGGGGTGGAAGAAGGAGAAAGGAGGGGAAAATGGTGAAGGAAAGGAGAAAGGAAGGGAAGAAAGAAAGGAAAGGGTTTGAGGAAAGGAAAAAAAGAAAAAGGAAAGGGGTGAAAGATACGGATGGGGAGTAGTAAGATGGAAAATGTGAGAGGAAGGAAAAGAAAGGGGAAGAAGAGAAGGGGGTAGAGGAGAGGGGAGGAAAAGGGTAGGAGAAGGTTATTAGAGAAGAAAGTAAATGAAAAAGGAAAGGAAGGGTGAAGAGAAGGGAAGGAGGAAAGGGAGTAGAGGAAAGGGGAGGAAAAGGGTACAAGGACGGAGTAGAGATTGGGGAGAGGGAGAGGGGCCGAGTGGGGAGAGAAACGGACCGGAAAACCTCACTGTGACCTACTTTGAACCCTTGCATGGGCGTTGTGTTGCTGTTGTTGTTGTTGTTGTTGGTGGTGGTGGTAGTGTTCTCATTGTTCATCTTTTTTTTTTTGGTATGTGTGTTCTCTGCTTGTTGTTGTTGTTTGTGTTGATGTCATTGTTGTGGTTGTTAGTGGCGTTGTTCGTAAACGTCCTTTTTTCCCCCTTTTATTGCTTTTTTTTTAATCCTCTTTTTTTTTTGCTTTCGTGGTTTGGTTATTTTTGCTGTTGATATTATTGTTATTGTTGTTGCTGTTTTTGTTTTTTTGTTTTTGGCCTTTTTTTTTTCTTTAGTATATTTCCATTCAACCTTTTTTTATTTTCTTTCTCTGCTCTATTTTTTTTTGGTCTCGTGGTTTTGTTATTGCTACCGTTGATGTCTTTATTATCGTTCTTACTGGCGGTTTTTTTTTCATCTTTATTTTTTTCCTTCAATAGTTTTTTCTCTACTTTTTTTCCCTTTTTCCTCCTCTTCTACCCCTTCCCTTCTGTCGTTTCCCTTATTCTCCTTTTCTCTTCTGATATTTCCACACACAACCATTAATTGCTCTTTTCTTTCTTTCTCTCGTTCTCTTGTCGTTGCTAAATACTGTTAATGTCATTCTTATGGGTCGGTATTGCAAGACTTTCGCTTCTCACAACAGCTATTTCTAAAGGTCAAAGAGAGGGTCAGTCGGGTTCTAATGAGTGCTTCTTCGGGTTCATGGTACAGAGGAGGGGTCACACTACCACCAGGGTCATCAAACTACTCCTGGAAATGCCCACAACTCCTACGAAAGCCTTGTCAAATATGTGTTCTTGGGCGGAGAAACGTCTTTTAATACGCCTCTATATAGTGTTCCTAGTTGCGTTGGTATGTGTCCTTTCTTTCCCTTCAATATTTCAAATCATCCGTTTTCTTCCTCTATTTTCTTTACTTTTATTTTTTACTCCTTGTCTCGTGCATTTGTAATTTTGTAGTTGATGCTTTTGAAGGTATTGTTCGTGGTGGTGTTGGTACGAGGCCTCTTTTTTCTTCTTCTTCTTCTTTAATATAAACAACCATTCAATTTTTTTTCAGTCATATTTTTTTGTGTCATGCGTGTTTGTTGTTGTTGCTGTTGTTGTTGTTGTTGTATAGATGTTATTACTATTGTTGCTGTCTATGGTATGTGTCCTTTTTTTCCCTTCAATATTTTCAACTCATCCGGTTTTTCGCTCTTTGCTTCTTTTTTGTCTGGTGAAAGCTGCCGGCATTGTAGAAGTGACACCCGCTCTTTTGTGCGCCAAGATTTGTAGCAACTGGCCTAAATAAATCCGCGGCTATTGGTCCATTTATACGGCCATTGTCAACAGGCGCCGGGTGTGTGTGTGCGTGTGTGTGTGTGTGTGTGTGTGTGTGTGTGTGTGTGTGTGTGTGTGTGTGTGTGTTTATTTTGCTTATTTGTCAGTTTGCTGGTGTTGTTTATATTAATTGCTAATCTAATGTTGCTTTCTTTTTGTGTGTGAGTTTAATGTGTATGCATTTTTATTACGAGTATCATTAGCAGCAATTCTGAACACGAGTTTATTCACTTATTTTCTCTAGTTACAGTATTGCCGTCATTTATTATATCATTGAACCAACTCGGCAATAGCATGCAGGGGAACACAAGCCAATCAGATTCACATTATTAAGGCTATACTGAGTGACTTTCTGAAATCCTTCCTTCTCTCAACCCTTTAACGTATTTCCTGGGAGTGGGGAAGGAGGGAGGTGAGAGAGGCTGAGTATCGTTTGGAGGGAGGGTGAATAAGGGTGTGTTTGAGTACCATTTGAAAGACGCCTTCCCTTCCCTTCCCTTCCCTTCCCTTCCCTCTCCTTCGACCTTCCCTTCCAATACACTGAATCTGTTTGCATCCTTCCCTTCACTCTCCTTCCATCTCCCCTTCCAATACACTGAATCTGTATGCATAAGAGATTTAGGCTCAAGGGTGATTCTTCTTTTCGTCTCGTCTCATCCTCTTATATTTCCTTTTTATTCATCTTTCATTTCCTTTTGATTTATTTTTCTTCTTCTTTTTCATAGCATCTTTGTCTCCCTGTCAAAGTTCTTCTTCGGTCCTGTTGTTTTTTCCTCCACTTTCCTCGCCTCGATTCTGCATGTATTTAGTTCTCTGTAGTTTCCTTCGTATTTAATGGCTTTTTTTTTTCACAGCATAATTATCTTCTCTCTCTTCTCACAGCATCTTCCTCTCCTGTCCAATTGCTTCTTCTATTTCTAACTCCACGGTCCCTTCCCTTCCTTCTGTGTTTATCTTTCATTCCCTTAGTCTCTTATCTCTTACTCGATACGATCTTTTCTCTCACCGCAGCCACCACCCTTTTCACAGAGCATCGTGTAGTGTTTTCTCCGTTTCTCACACATCTTGTATTTTTCTTTCCTTTCTGTTTATATTCCATTCCCTTTGTCTCTTAACTCGTATTCTATTTGGTCTCCTTTCTTCACAGCATCCTCCACAGTAGTAGTAATAGTAGTAGTAGTAATAATAATAATAGTTATACACGTAGTAGTAGTAATAATAGTTGTAGTTATAATAGTAGTAGTAGTAGTAGTAGTAGGATTATTATTATTATTATTATTATTATTATTATTATTATTATTATTATTATTATTAGTAGTAGTAGTAGTAGTAGTAGTAGTAGTAGTGGTAGTAGTAGTAGTAGTAGTAGTAGTAGTAGTAGTAGTAGCTAATAAATCGACGGTTTCGCTTCCCGCATCTCTTTATAAGTAACATTTGAAGGCCATCTCCCCCCCTATCCCCCTTTTTCTTTCCCCTTCTTTTTGCTCTCCCGTCCATCCCCCAATCCTCCTTCTTCTCTCCCCTTCCTCTCTCCAGCTTTTTCTCTCACCTCTCCCCCTTCCTTCTTTCTGATGTTGAAAACCACTAGAATTAAGGATAAAACGATGACCCGGACTGTTTTTGTTGGATAGCTCGTGGATAAACAAACAGATGGGCAAATAACACACACCACCGACTTTTAGCGGACTAGCAGCGGAGTGGCCACAAAAACAACAACAATATAGATACTGGTAATTCTTCCTGATGTACAAAACCACTAGAATCATTGATAACACGAAAACACAGACTGCATTTGTGGATAGCATCGTGGATAAACAAACAGAGATAAGCCGATAACAGATACACAAGAGAGCGGATTGGCCACAACACTGAACAATATTACCACACACACACACACACACACGCACACCTTTTCCGTACCAATCGCCCACAAAAGGAGAGCATTTCTTAAAGACGCAAATGTACAGATTCATTATAAACAATACTCACCGGGTCTTCACTTCTTGGTAAACCGACAACACAGAGTAAAAAAAAGTATAAAGTAAAAAGTAAAACAACAAGAAGTAGAGTAATGAGAGAGTCTGGGCCACAAAGAGTACCCGCCTACGCACGCCACACCCTCGGCACTAAATATGTACAGGCCGCCGCCGACGCCACACTATCTCCTCGTCTTGGCCTCTTTGAGCGCCCCGCGGAAGCAGACATACGTTTACACATTGGCCTATATATAGAGTATCCGGGGAAGGAGAGATAGGCCTAGCCGTGGGGGGGAGGGGGGCGGGGGAGGAGAGAGAGAGAGAGAGAGAGAGAGAGAGAGAGAGAGAGAGAGAGAGAGTACGTATCTATCGACAGTCTCAGAGTCATTACTGGTAAATGGGACGAGGAGGCGGAAACTCATTACCAAAGCTCTTCTTCTCCTCAGCAGCTCTCTCTCTCTCTCTCTCTCTCTCTCTCTCTGACTGGTAAGTAAGAAGAAGAGAGGGGAAAGAAGGGTAGTAAGGAAGGAAGGGAAGGAAGAAGTATGAGATAGCGCAGGGAGGGAGGAGAAAAGAATAGCATAAATGAGTGTGGAGAATAAATGGAAGGATGGAAAAGTGGATGGCAAGAAGAAAGGAAGAAAGGAAGTAAAATAAGAACGAATTAAGGAACGATTAGAGGGCCTTTTAAGCAAATGAATTAATGAAGGAGGAAGAAAGGAAGAAGCGAGGAGAGAGATGGGGAAAAGTAACAAAATGAAGAAGCTAACGAGATAGGGATGAAAGAATGAAGGATGAAAGGAACTAGAAACGTAAGGAAGGAATACGTTAATAAAGAATGAAAGGAAGAGATGACCAAAAAGGGAGGATGGCAGAGGAAAAGAAAGGAAGAAGTACATTAGAACACAGAGAAAGGAAGAAAAGTAACATGAAGGATGGAAGAAAGAAAAGCAGATAGGAAAAAGAAAAGAAAAGAAGGAAAATTGAGTAACATGAAGGAAGGCAGAACAGAAAGGAAACGAGAAAGAAAAGAAAGAAAAGAAGAGAGAAACACGCGAATAAAGGAAGGAAGAGAGAACAGAAAAGAAGGAAAAATGAACAGGGATGAAGGAAGAAAGGAAAAACAGTGAGGAAACAAGAAAGAAAAGAAAGAAAAGAAGAGAGAAACACGCGAATAAAGGAAGGAAGAGAGAACAGAAAAGAAGGAAAAATGAACAGGGATGAAGGAAGAAAGGAGAAACAGGAAGGAAACAAGAAAAGAAAGAAAAGAAGAGAGAAACACGCGAATAAAGGAAGGAAGAGAGAACAGAAAAGAAGGAAAAATGAACAGGGATGAAGGAAGAAAGGAGAAACAGGAAGGAAACAAGAAGGAAAAGAAAGAAAATAAGAGAGAAACACGCGAATAAAGGAAGGAAGAGAGAGCAGAAAAGAAAGAAAAATGAACGAAATGAAGAAAGAAAGGAAAAACAGGAAGGAAGAAAGGAAAGAAGGAAGGGAAAAGAAAAGAATGTCTGGGCTGGGCGTGTGGGCAGAATAGGACATCTTGAATCAGAATGTTTTTTTTTTCTTTTTAGTTTGCGTGCGGCGGAGAAGTGCGTGTGCGTGTGCTTGTTGCTCTTATTGTGTTGTTGTTGTTGTTGTTGTTGTTGTTGTTGTTGTTGTTGTTGTCAGTGACGTTAAAGGCATGATGTGACGATTTTGCTCTCCCTATCTCTCTCCCAACACACACACACACACACACACACACACACACACACACACACACAAACAAACAAACAAACAAACACACATTGCAGTCATTAAAATTGGAAAAAAAAAATCCTGCCGAAGCTAAATCCTCCTCCTCCTCCTCCTCCTCCTTTCCCTTTTCCTCTTCCTCCTTCTCCTCCACACCTGCGCGGGCGGCCACACCTGTTTACCGTCGTCTGCAGGAAGGTTCGTGGCCATTAAACTTTTTCAATATAACTTGGCCGGAAAATATTGTTCGAGGGGGGATGCATAATGATATCACTGAGGGAGGAAGGACAGGTAGGTACCATATTTTTTGTACCTGTCGTAACTATCAGAGGTATTTTCTGTCCATTTGTTTTCCCTTTCATGTTTTTTTTGGGGGGGGAATTGTTCCTTTTGACTTCGCTTTTTTTTCTTCTTTAAGTTTTATTTTATCTTCATTCTTCTTTATTTTCCTGTTCTTAGTGAATGATGTATTATGTAGCTAGGGATTTTTTTTCATATTTTAAATTTGAAAAGCGAAAAAAGTACTCTCGCTGTCTTTCTTTTCTTTCTTTTCTCATTCTTTCTTTCTTTATTTTTCTCTCCCTCTTTCTATTTTTCTTTCTTCCTCTCTTTCTTTCTATTTCATCTTTCTTTTTCTTTCTCTCTCTCTCTCTCTCTCTCTCTCTCTCTCTCTCTCTCTCTTCTCCCCTAGTAATCATATTTAACATCTAATAGTTTCCACGTCAAGTCTCCTCACTACTGAAGACAATATGAATGAGTGTGTTCCGTGTTCTTGCTGCCCGTCTATTGTTGCTTCGTGAGAGTGAAGGAGTCTAACCGGTTCTCTTGTGTCTTTTTCCTCCACGCTGGGTACGTATCGTTTCCCAAAGCCCCCGGTAAATGGTAGAAGGAAGAGTGGTGTAGTTTGTTTGCGTGTTTGGTAAGGCGTCTGTACCTACTCGACAAGAAATGGGAGTAGAAAGCTTAGAGGAAGACGATGAGGAAGAGGAAGAGGACTTAGAGGAAAAAAACAACTAAAGGAAAAATAATAAAAAGATCTATTGACATTGAAAGGATTAAAGAACGAATACTATGGTCTTATTTTCCTTCCCCTTTCATTTCTTTCAGCTTCCCCTTTTTCCTTTCCTACGCTATTCTCATTTCTATATTATCTCATTATTATTATTTTCCTACCTCCTCTTTTTTTCTGATTCTCATTCCCTATCATTTTCTTCTTGCCATCTACTTCTCTATCCCCTTTTACCTTCCTTCCTTTCCTACTCCTTTCTTTTCTTATTCTTTCTCTAACTCCTACTTTATTCTTACGTTCTTCTTCTTCTTCTTCTTCTTTCCCTAACCCATCCTTCATCCTTTCCTACTCATTCCTCTTCTTTTCCTAATCCCTTCTTCTTCTTCCTTTCCTACCCCTTCCTTTTCTTCTTCCTTTTCCTAAACCCTTCTCCTACTACTTTATTCCTTCCTTCTCTAGCCCTTACTCCTACCATTTCTTACTTCCTTTTCTTCTTTTTCCCCCTTTCCTACTCCTTTCCTCTCCTTCTCTTCCTTTCCTACTCTTCTCTTCCTCTTCTTCTCCTCTCCTCTTCGTTCCCTTTCTTCCCGCCAAAGGACACTCGGGTGGCGGGTCGGCGCCGCTCGCTAACCTCGGCAGAAGATGCAAGTTTCTGATTCTGGCCGCTAGGGGACGCTGAACCCTGCAAATTATCCCTCGTCAGAGCAAGATTGGCGCCGCTAACCTTGAAAACGATGTAAAAAAGGCCCATTAGCGGAAATTTGATGATTCCGGAGTCAGATATTACGAAGGAGACACGTGGGGGGAAGAAGCATTGAGGAGGGAGGTATGGAGGGAGAGGGAGAGAAGGTATAGAGAACGGGAGGGAAGGAAGGTGAATAAGAGGGGAGCCTGAATATGGAATTAGAAAGAGGGAAGGAAGGAGGGAGGGTGAGGAAGGGAGAGGGAGAAAAGAAGGTATAGAGAACGGGAGGAAGGTGAATGAGAGGGGAACTTGAATATGGAATTAGAAAGAGGGAAGGAAGGAGGGATTGGAGGAAGCGAGAGGGAGAGAAGAAGGGATAGAGAACGGGAGGGAGGGAAGTTGAACATGAGAACTTGAAAAGGGAGATGGAGAGGGAAGGAAGTACAGACTGAGAGAGAGAGAGAAGAATATGCATAAGAGAGGAAAGTGAATAGGAAGGGAGAGAGGGAAGGAAAGAAGGATGGAGGGAAGTAGGGAAGGAGGAGCATAAGAGAGAAGCTTGAATGGAGTGACAGGCCGGGAAAAACGAGACGGGAAGAGACGATTAAAGACCTTCGTTACTATTGAATTTCCGTTTACTCTTCACAGGATTTAGAAGCAGTGAGAAGGAGGAGGAGGGAGACGAGGAGGAGAAAGAGAGGAGAAGAATCTGTCTCAGGTGCGTGTATAAAGTGACAGAAGGAGGAGAAAGAGAAGAGAAAGGAGAGAGACAAGTAGGGAAAAGAGGAGTTAGTATTTGGAGGAAGAAAAGGAGGCAAGAAGGTTCTATATAGTTTTCATGTCTTCCGTCTACATGTCAGAAATTTAGCATCTGGGAAAAGGACGAAAAGGAAGAAAGGAGGAAAGGAGGGAAGAAGATATAAGGAAGAAAACACCGTGGAGAAAGTACTGATAGGAGGAGGAGACGGCGGCGGAGGAGGAAGAAGAGGGAAGAGGGGAGAGATAAGGTCAAAGAAAAGGAAAGAAGGGAAGGAGATGAATGAGAGAAATGAGCATGTAAAGAAAAGAAGGAAGAGGAGGAGGAGAACGATGAGAGAGAGAGAGAGAGAGAGAGAGAGAGAGAGAGAGAGAGAGAGAGAGAGAGAGAGAGAGAGAGAGAGAGAGAGAGAGAGAGAGAGAGAGAGAGAGAGAGAGAGAGAGAGAGAGAGAGAGAGAGAGAGAGAGATGAGGTCCTTGTTTTCATTACCTCTCCGTCCGCAGGTCACATAATCAAGACAGAGGAAATAGAAAACGGAGAGCTATTCCAGGGCTTTAGAGGGCAGACTGAGATAATTGTCCGCCGTCCCCAAACATGCGAGGGACTGACTGACTGACTGACTGGCTTCTGTGAAAATGTATTGTGTTTTCGTCTCTCTCTCTCTCTTCCTTTCTTTCTTTCTCTCTCTTTCTTTCTTTACACGAAGTTGGGCCCGACAAAGTTCAGGCTACCGCGCTCCATCAGAGTTTAAATGGATTTCTTAAGACAGGGGGTGGGGGGTGGAGAGAGAGAGAGAGAGAGAGAGAGAGAGAGAGAGAGAGAGAGAGAGAGAGAGAGAGAGAGAGAGAGAGAGAGAGAGAGAGAGAGAGAGAATAGTCAATATCATACGTAATTCAGTGTCCATAAATCTCAGCTCTTGAACAGTGAAAAGCCGAGAGAAGAAAACAAAAACCGTGAAATATGGCAGAGACAAAAATAGAACCTACCATAAAAAATCTTGACGGATGACTAAATACAAGAAAAAGAAATGAGAAAAAGAAATATACCACGAAAACTAATATTACAAAAAAAAAAAAACAGTAAAGAACATATAGGAACAGGACCCTGCATAAAGAAAAATGACGGATACCCAAAAAAAGGAAGAAAAAAATAACATACCCCGAGAACTAAAGAGACAAAAGAACAAGAACCAAACCTGTAACGAACGTGTATATAACTCGAACCTGAGATGAAACCAAATTTTTTTAACCGATTCGAGACTTAGAAGCCTGAAGGGAACTGATAACTTGAGCCTCCAATGACAGATGAAAAAAAAAATATCTCTCTCTCCTCCCTTCACCCCCCCCCCCTCCCAACCGCCCCCTCCTCTCCCTCTTTAAATCCATCCCAGCGAGGCATAATTAAGGGACTGAATCAAAGGGGAAAAAGAGGTGAAAGTAATTATTAATGCCTTATGAGAGAGAGAGAGAGAGAGAGAGAGAGAGAGAGAGAGAGAGAGAGAGAGAGAGAGAGAGAGAGAGAGAGAGAGAGAGAGAGAGAGAGAGAGAGAGAGAGAGAGAGAGAGAGAGAGAGAGAGAGAGAGAGAGAGAGAGAGAGAGAGAGAGAGAGAGAGAGAGAGAGAGAGAGAGAGAGAGAGAGAGAGAGAGAGAGAGAGAGAGAGAGATACCCAACGTCCCCATCCATCAACATACCCACTAACTACGAACTAACATAACTACGCACTATTGATTTAGCGACCAACGTTAACTTACAGGAACGAGGAAAAATACGCCTGAGAACCTAACTAATCTCTTTTTATGACCTTCGGAAACAGTTGAAATAAGAGCCGAAAGTGTCTAAGTGAACGAGCCTTTCAAAACACACCAACCAAACCAAGTTATCGTATGAATGAAGGTGGGAAAGTGACCTCTCTTGGGCACTCTTCTAGACTCATATTTATAGGGGCAGTGATTAACGTTTTTTTCCCATTACTGATTATTTGTTTTACCATGAGCTGCTTCCTTTGCTGTAGATGAAAAAAAAGGAAGCAGGTGTCTTTGTGCTACCAATAGACACCTTGAGGTTGGTAAGTGATGTATGTCTCTTTGGCACAGCGAGACTAAGGCCCAGTTCACACACTACCGACTCTGGGCCACGACAACCCAGCGACTCGGGGTATACGAGGTCTTGGGTGTGAAATGTTGATGTGGAAGGGTCGCATATGGTCGGTAAAACTATGTGTGACCCTTTCATGTCAGCATTTCACATCCAAGACCTCGTGTTCCTGGAGTCGCTGGGTTGTCGTGGCCCAGAATCGGCGCAGTGTGAACGGGGCGGCAATGCGGTATAAGAAAGCTAGATTTAGTAGATGCAGGAGTCTGGGCCCGTACTCCCAAACAAATCGGAGCCCAAGCACACATATCTGACACCGTTTTCGTAGTAGTTTGAGGCATTTCCAGGGGTAGTTTAATGACACTGATGGTAGTTTAACCCTGCCTCTGTTCCGTGAACGTGAAAAAGTCCTCATGAAAACACGATTAATCTTGTTTTCGGCCTTTGGAATTAGTTGATGTAAGAGAAGGATGCGTTTGAGAATATCGCCTCTGTTCTGTGCGGGCCGCCATGGAAACCGAGACTACAGGGCGAGACTTGAAGCTGCGTGTGTCGTAACCACCGCCGCCACCCCACGCCTGGATCCCCCGCTCACGACACCCACGTCCAGGCAGTGTGTGTGTGTGTGTGTGTGTGTGTGTGTGTGCTGGTTATACATAGAAGAAGACACAAACAGACAGAGACGGAAACACAGCTCAAAGCGATAATAAAGGAAAGCAAAGCAAGAAAATAGACAGAAAAGCAAATAAAGAAAGAAAATACAGATAGACAATGAGAAAAGAGAACACACAAAAAATGGTTAATTTTTCTTGCTCTCAGGTGTTTTTTTCACTGGTTCACACACACACACACACACACACACACACACACACACACACACACACACACACACACACCCACACCCACACACACACACACACACACACACACACACACGTCCACACACTCACCGACAGATAAATAGAAAGAAATTGATTTAGCGATCATAAAATATTTCCTTAACCTATACACATATCTGATCACGGCCGAAAAAAAATATCATTACTTTTAGATCATTGGAGGTAAAAAATAAAACATACATGAACTAAATTATACAGTATGAAAATATAATATACCATTACTTACTATACTTCTGCTTTGTCACTCAGCACTATTTCGATAAGTTGTTTTTTTTCAGACGACACCTTACGTGGTTAAAGATACAGTTGGGGACATCCACTATAGCTACGCGTGGCCTCAGCGCTCATTTTCGTTATAGTAGAAATGTATATTATCCCTCTTTATCTTCAACATCATCGTGCTCTCGAAAAGCTATACAGTAGGCCTATTCACATTAATGCTTCTCATCCTCTTCATTGCAGCGTTCCAAAATCATCTGGATCATCTAGGCGCAATGTGTGTTCCTCAGTATAATATCGAGGGTTCTGTTCTTAAACATCTAGTCGCCGAAGTATACATCATATTTAACAAGGCTTTCGTAGGAGTTTGCGTCATTTCCAGTGGTAGTTTACTGACCCTGGTGGTAGTAGTCAGGCCCTTCTTCTGTATCACGAACTTAACAGAACACACATAACAACCCGTCTGATCTCCTTTTTGGCATATGGTGGTAGTCTGGCCCTTCTTCTGTATCACGAACTTAACAGAACACAC
>NC_066555.1:2324597-2342097 GCF_024679095.1 Eriocheir sinensis
TAAAGACGTTGATGGGAAATGGGGAAAATAAATGAAAAAAACGAACCAAAGAAAAAGAAGAAAAGGAGAACTAGGATTGAGAGGAAGACACAAAAAGATAATAAATAGATTGACATGTGCAGAAAGTTGAAGGACAGAAAGAAAGAAAGGAAGGAAGGAAAGGAGGGTAGTGAAGGAAGGCAGAGAGGAAGGACAGAAGGAAAAATCGCAGGTAGGAAGTAAAGAAAATTAACTGAAAGGAAGACGAATAAAAAGGATGGAGGTGGAAGGTAAGGGAAGGAAGGAAGGAAGGAATTAAAAAACTGAGACGAAGAGGAAAAGTCAGACAAAAAAAATGGATGGATTATAAGAATAGTAGAAGGTGGAAAGGACTGAAGAAGGGAGGAAGGGAAGGGGAGAAAGTGAAAGGCAATGAATAGAGGAACAACTGAATGAATGAAGGAAGGAAGGAAAGAAAGAAACAAACAAAAACAAACAGCGATTAGCGGGCTTTTTTTCACACTTTTCTTTTTGTTGCCCTTGAATTGTTTCCTTAGCTGTAAAAAAAAAAAAAAAAAACGAAAAAAAAAAAACGAACGGGTATCGGAATTAACTGGAAAAGAAGACAAAAAAAAAAAAATACAGGTTAAGATATGCAGAAGGTGGAAGAGAAAAAAAGGTACAAGAATGAAGGAAAGAATGAATGAATGAATGAAGGAAGGAAGGAAGATGGGAACTGCCGGGGCAATGAACGTAGCGGTTAATCTCCATGACAACCAGCACCACCACCACCATGCCCCCCCCCCCCCCCCCGCCCGCCGTGGTCCGCTGGGCGTGGCATCTCTCCCTCACCCCCCCCTTGCCCCCCCATCACGCCCACACACTCCCACGCCCTCGTTCACACCAGCCTCCCTTCCTCCTCTCTTCTCGTTTATCTCCTCATCTTCATTCACTTTCTCTTCTATCCATCTCCATCCATTCCATTCTCTTCTTCTCTTCGTTTCTCTTCTCTTCATCCATTTTCTTTTTCGTTCCTTCGCTTGTTTTCTTTCCTCTTTATCTCTGTCTATTCCTTTCTTCATCCTCGTCGTTTCTCTTCACCCCATCTTCTTTCCTTTAAATTCCTGATCATCTTAGTTTATCATCTCATTAAATTCGTCCATTCCTTCCTTCTTTCAATCTTCATAGTTTCTTTTTTCATTTTCATCCATTCTTTCTTTCCCTGCTTCTTATCGTTTCTCTTCCCTTCATCTTCATTCACTTATTCCCTCATTTTCGTTTCTCTTCCATCCATCTTATTTTATTCCATTCCTTCCCTTTTTTCGTTATGTTCCTTTTCATCTTCATTTATTGCTTCCATTCTCCTGATTTCTCTTTTCTCTCCATCTTTATCCATGGTGTTCCTCCTCCTTCTACTCGTCGTTTCTCTCCTATCTATCTTCATCTATTCCATCTCTCCATCCTTTTTGTCTTTGCTCTTTCTTCTCCACCCCTATTTATTTCTACCTTCCTTCCTTCCTCCTCTCTTTGTTTGCTTTCGTCCTCCCTCAATTCATCTTCTTCCTTCCTCCCTTCCATTGTTAAAAGAAAGGAAGGAAGGATGAGATAAGAGAGGAAGGAATGAAGGAAGGAAAGAAGAAAGCATAAAATGGACAGTAAAGCCACTTCAACAAATAACTCCCCCGCCAATCCCTTCCCACACCACAAGGGCCTTCCCGGAGCTGCCGTCTGCCTGCGTCTTAATTTGCTTACTGCGCTTCGGAGAGGGCGAGGCGGGGAGCGTGGCGCCGAATTATGGCCCCTTCCGTATAATTGGCCCCTCGCACGGCCGCCGCGGGCACGCCAGGCGGCCGCGGGTATCCAATATCTGTAATCAATTCCCAGAAACACACACGACCCCTCCTTCCTTCGGCCACGTCCAGAGCTGCTATAACGCTTCTGCTACTACTACTACTACTACTACTACTACTACTACTACTACTACTACTACTACTACTACTATTTCTTAAGTTACTATGCAAATTTAACGGTTCTTTTTTCCTCCTCCTCCTCTTCCTTCAAGTTGTATGTCTAGTTCCTCTCTCTTTTTCTTCCACGTCTTTTGGTCCAGTTATTTTTCTCTCACTTTTTCATGTCTAATTTGAGTCTCTCTTTGTCTCCAGTTTCTGTTACTCTTTCTCTTCTTCAGTTCTCCTTTTTTTCAGTTCAAAACTTTCCCTCCACTTGTGTCATTTTCAACTTTCCATTTTCCTCTTTTAAATCCTCAACTTCCTCTATTTGTCTTCTACTTTCTTTCTTCTTGTTCTTATTCTTTTTGTTCATGTTCCTGTTTGTTCCTGTTTGTTCTTCATCTTCCAACATCCATTCTTTGACTTTTCTCCTTTCTTTCTTCTTGTCCTCCTCTCCTTGTCCTCTTTCTTTCCTTATATTCTTTCTCTTCGTGTTCTTGTTACTGTTCTTCATCTTCCTCCTCCTTCTCTCTTCGACGTCTTTCTTTCTTTCTTCATGTTCTTACTCTTCTTCCTCATGTCCTTCTTGCTACAACTGTTCATCATCTTCCACCCCCTACTCCATCTCCTCCTCCTCCTCTTACTGGGTTAAACGTGAGGTTAACGATCTATCTAGGAATATTTTACGAGTGAGAGTCGCCCATAAATAGCTTCCCCAGCCTGCTAGCCATCCCGGGGTATCGGACGTCTCCATTCCTCCCGTCGCGCTGTGCTGTCGCTTCCAATTCCGGGAGTCACAAGGAAGGAGTTTTTTTTGGGGGGGGGAAGGATTTTCTCGGCTCAGGACACAAAGATAAAATAACAGGTTTAGGCCTTCCGGATTCTGGTCTTGATGCTGTTAGTGAGAAAAAAGGGAGGGATAAAAATTGTTGAGGAAAAATGTAGTTAGAAAGTTAGTTAATGAGTGGATAGCAAGTTAGGTAGATATACACGAACACACACACACACACACACACACACACACACACACACACACACACACACACACACACACACACACACATACACTCGCGTTGCAGAGGGCGTGGCAGAATTGCTTTGAGACATGAAACTAATGGACGAGGAAGTGAAACAGGAGAGGAGGAGGAGGAGGAGGAGGAGGAGGAGGAGGAGGACAAACACTGAGCTTATTCTAACAATGACATTTCCATCTGCTCATCCTCCTCCTCTTCCTCCTCCTCCTTGTCCTTCTCGTCTTCCTCCTCCTCCTTCTCTTCCTCTTCTCCTCCTCCTCCTCCTTCTCTTCCTCTTCTCCTCCTCCTCCTCACAGTGACGCTAAGTGATGTTTCTCTGCACCAGGCAACGCTTTCCTCCTTCCTCTCCCGATGTTCCTCCTCTTCCTCCTCCTCCTCCTCCTCCTCTTCCTCCTCCTTCTTTTTTCTTCTCTTTTTCTCCTCTTGTAGCATCGGGTAAGGGTGGGGAGAAGAATATATAACGAGAAGAAGAAGAAGAAGAAGAAGAAGAAGAAGAAGAAGAAGAAGAAGAAGAAGAAGAAGAAGAAGAAGAAGAAGAAAAAAAAAAAGAAGAAAATGATGATGATGAAGAAGACCATGAAGACGAAGATGAAAAAAAAGCAGGAAAAAATAGAATTAAACAAAAAATAATAAGAAGAAGAATAAGAACAAGAAGAAAAAGAAAATAATAATAACACTGCCTTAGTTGATTATACTCTTTGTCGTGACTGTGTGTGTGTGTGTGTGTGTGTGTGTGTGTGTGTGTGTGTGTGTGTATTTATTACGGGACATTATTTCTTTACTTCAGTATTAGCATATATAATACACTAACTGTAGAACGATTAAATATTTCTAAACATCCTCTTTCATAAACCAAACATTCTCGACAAAATTTAACATTCATCTTCTCCGTACTCTTCTCCCCATCCCTTCCTTCCTCCTCTTCCTCCCCTCCTTCCGCCCTCATTCTTGAAGGTCACTGGGGCTCCATCAGATGAAGAGCAGAGGAGGAGGAGGAGGAAGAGGAGGAGGAAGAGAAAGAGAAGGAGCAGTCGAACGTAATGTGATGAAAGAGAAGGAAGAGGAGGAGGAGAAAGAGGAGAAGAATTAGCAGTGGAAAGGAATGCGATGAAAGAACTACAAGGACCGAAGGAAAGGGAGTAAGGGAAACGAGGAGGAGGAGAAGAAGGAGGAGGAGGAGGAGGAGGAGGAGGTGAATTAGGCGGGAGAAAAGGAGATAACTGGCCGTTTAGAAGTTATGTTCCGATTTCCGATTGTACGATTTTCTCCCTTAATAAAAAGAATCTCCTGTTTCTCTTCTTTTCTTCTTGATGTCTCCTCCTCCTCCTCCTCCTCTTACTCCTCTTACTCCTCTTCTACCACCTTTACTCCCTTCCCTATCCTATCTACATTTTTCCCTCTTCCACTTTTCTTTCGCTATTTATTCTTTTGCTATCTCTCTATCCATCTACTCCATATAATTTTCTCCCTCATTAATGTTAATTCACAAACTGCTATTTTTGGTCTTTACTTCATTTTTTCTTTTGTCTTCTTGTTCTTCTTTCTTATCTTCACTCTTCCCTTCTTGCTTGCTTTTTTTTTGCTTTTCCTTAGTGTTTTTCTCTGTCTTTTCTTCACTTTCCTCAAGTCTTCTTTCTCTTCTTTCTTCCTTTCTCCGTTTTTCCTTAGTGTTCTTTCTTTTTTCTTAAGTTTTCTCTAGTATTCTTTCTCTACTATTAGCCTTTAAAGTCGGTAAAAGAGTCCATTCACAAGATAACCCTTTCAGAGTAACACCGTGAACCACAATAGCAATAAGAAGCATAATACTGTTCCATTCACTTCCTGCCCTGTATTCCCGTCTCTGTATACCCTAAACTCTTTCAAGGGGGGACTATGATATCAAGGCAGCTCTGGGACTAAGCTTGGCAATTCTTCCCCGTTTTCTTTGTCGGGTTAAAAGTATATTGCATGCTTAACTATTCAGTCTTTGGTCTGTGTTATTGTGCAGTGAAATACATAAGGGAGGAAAAGAAAGGAAGGAAGAGGGACATACATAAATAAAAGAAAAGAAAAAAGATGCATACCTACTATACTAGAAATACATACTACAACCACTGTAAAATAATAATCAAATAAAGAAAAAGAAGAAAGATACATACTACTAGAAATACATACTACAACCACTGTAAAATAATAATCAAATAAAGAAAAGGAAGAAAGATACATACTACTAGAAATACATACTACAACCACTGTAAAATAATAATCAAATAAAGAAAAGGAAGAAAGATACATACTACTAGAAATACATACTACAGCCCACCATATAATAAAGAAAGAAATAAAAGGAAAGCAAGATACATATTACAAGCCAACATGGTCCTCCTCTTCTTTATCAATAATTTATCCTTCATTCATATTTCTTAACCCTGACGTACATCCATATTTATTCCTTACTTCTCTTCTCTATACTCCTCTCTCTCTTCTTTCTTCGTTTTTCCCTAGTACTCTCTTTTCTCTCTTTCTTTTCTTCTCTTTTCTCTACTCTTCTTCCACTGCTTTCTCCAATAATCCCTAGTGCACTCTTCTCTTTTTCTTTTCTTCGCTCTCCTATACTTTTTTGTCTTCTTTCTTCGCTTTTCCCTAGTACTGTTTTCTCTCCTCTTTTCTTCGCTTTTATCTACTCTTCTTCCTCTTTTTTCTTCGCATTTTCCTAATACTCTTTTATTTTTCTCCTTTTCTTCAGTCTTCTATTCTCTTCTTTCTCTTCTTTCTTCGCTTTTCCCGAGTACTCTCTTCTCTTTTCTTCGTTTTTCTACATTCTTCTTTCTCTTCGGTCTTCGCTTTTCCCTAGTACTTTTCTCTTTCTTCTTTTCTTCGCTCTCCTATACATATTTTTGTCATCTTCCTTCGCATTTCCATAGCACTTATGTTTCTTTTCTATTTTCTTCGCTTTTCTAGCCTTCGCATTTCCCAAGTACTCGCTTTTCTTTTCTCTTCCCTTCGTTTTTCTCTACACCAAGAAACACACATTACAGCCCGCCATGTTTAATTCTGTCTACTCAGCTCTCGCGTGGCGGTGAATGGAAAGCCATCTTCTCTGTCGACTTATAACGCCCTCGCATGATATCACACTAACAGGCAAAAGTGTCGTGAATGAGGAATTAATAACTTTTCTCCATTTCCTCTCGCCTCCTCCTCCTCGTCGCCCCAGCCATTGTATCTCTCCCTCCTATTCCTCTCTCCTCCTCCTTCTTATCTTCCAGCAACCCATTCCTCTCTCCTCCTCTTTTTTCCCCAAACCATTCCTCTCTCTCTCTCTCCCTCCTCTTCCCTCAACCCATTCCAATATTCTTCCCTCCTTCCCTCCATTCAATCCTCTTTCCGCCTCCTCCTTCTTCCCTCAACCCATTCCTTTCTCCTTCTCTTCCTTCAGTCAATTCCGCTCCTCCCTCTCCTCTTCCCCTCTTCTTCCACCAAATCAACCTTCTCTCCCCCTCCTCTTCCTCCCTCAGCCCATTTCTTCCTCCTCCTCCTCCTCCTCCTCCTCCTTTTCTTCCTCCCCCAACCCATCCCTCTCTCACTCACTCCCTCTCCCTCTCTTCTGATGAATGAATCTACACCGTGAAATTGGACTGCAGAAAAAGAGAAGGATAAATAGAAGTGAATAATGGCATCTACAGCAGGAGGACATTGCTAGCAGGACAGAAATAGCTCGCGAAGACGATTAATGTGGCTCCGAGCCCTTCAGTAAGACGGATTGACCAGAGTGCTACTGCGGCGACTGAGTGTGTGAGAAAACGGAGCGATCTCTGGCCTGTTTAAGGGGAGACTATTGGCCTGCCTGGGTGTGATGTATAAGGGGTATTAACCGACCTTCGGGAGTTATTTGTAGAGATATGAAGAAGGAAATGATACTGTTGTAGTGGTGGTGGTGGTAGTAGTAGTAGTAGTAGTAGTAGTAGCAGTAGTAGTAGTAGTAGTAATAGTAGTAGTAGATGATGATAAGAAAATGAATGAAAAATAAAGGAGAAGATAAAACTGAAGATAGATGATGATAAAAATAATGAATAAGTAAAGAAAAATGGAGGAGAATAAGGAATACACACACACACACACACACACACACACACACACACACACACACACACACACACACACAGAATGGCATGCATAACGAAATATCTCCCTCCCTCTTTCGCCACCTGTTCCTTCGTCCTATTTATCGATCCTTCGCCTGTTGTCTCCTCTCCTAGCGACCAGAAAATAAGACGTTTGGATACACGAGAGAAAAATGTGTATGTAATTTGTTAACCTAAAAATATAACAAGAATAGGAGGAAACATGGAAACATGGACTAGCAGGCAGCAGAAAGCCTGTTGGCTCATTACTAGGCTGCCTGCGTTCAGTGATTTAATCAATCCGTTTGCCACAGAAGTGGCTTGCAGGGAAGGATTAAAGCACTTGTGTACCTACTCTTGGGAACGTTCAGTTCACTCCTGTTGCAGCAAAGTGGCGATCAATGCGTTTCTTGAAGGAGTTGATGGTCTCTGCGCTAACCACTTCTGCAGGAAGGCTGTTCCAGTGGCGAACAACTCTATTCGAGAAGTAACTCCTGCCGATGTCGGTATTGCATCGCTTTGCTTGAATTGTTTTTCCGTTGTTTCTTGTTCTCAGGTTAGTTTGTAGCGTGAAGAGTTTGGAGTGATCAACGTTGCTGAGCTTGTTCAGGTACTTAAAGACTTGTATCATGTCTCCCCGCAGTCGTCTCTTTTCCAACGTGAAGAGGTTGAGTCGCTCGAGTCGTTCTTCATAGGGTTTCGTCCTCAGTGATGGTATCATCTTCGTGGCGCGGCGCTGTACTCTCTCAAGTAATTCAATGTCTTTCCTGTAATTAGGAGACCAGAATTGCACGGCGTATTCCAGGTGGGGCCTTACCAGCGAATTATACAAGGATAACATAACTCCCGGCGTCTTGTATTCGAAGTTCCTCGATATGAACCCAAGCATTGTATTGGCTTTCTTACAGGCGGACTTGCAGTGTTTTGTTTGTTTCAAGTCACTGCTGATGGTGACCCCGAGGTCTCTTTCCTCTTGCACAACATGTAGTGGTTCGCCACCCATGTGGTATATGTGGTTGCTGTTTCTGGATCCGATATGCATTACTTTACATTTGGTAGTGTTGAAGGACATCTGCCATTTTTCTGACCACCGAGTGATCTGGTCCAGGTCTCTTGATAATTTCGCAGTCTGCCGTCGAGGGCCTTCCCACCCACCTTTGTGTCGTCGGCAAATTTTGAAAGATTGGATTTTAATCCTAGTTCTAGGTCGTTGATATATATGATGAAAAGTATGGGTCCCAGCACTGACCCCTGTGGCACTCCACTTGTGACCGGGAGCCACTCGAAGGCCTGTCCGTTGAGTACAACTCGTTGTTTTCTTTCAGTGAGCCAGTCTTTGATCCACGCTGTCAGATCGTCGCCTAATCCCGCCGACTTAAGTTTCTTGAGGAGTCTTTCATGTGGCACTTTGTCAAAGGCTTTCTGAAAGTCTAGATATATAACATCGCTGGGGATATGATTATCCCAGTTTTCATAGATACCTTGGAAGAAGTCCAATAAATTGGTTAAGCATGAGCGCTTGTTCCTGAAACCGTGCTGAGCATCGGAAATGATGTTGTTGTCTTCAAGGAACCTAACGAGTTTGTCTCTGATGATCTTCTCGAGGATTTTTCCGGCCACTGAGGTCAAGCTGATTGGTCTGTAGTTTAGGGCCACACTTTTGTCTCCCTTTTGTAGATCGGTGTTACGTTCGCTTGTTTCCAGTCTTTCGGGACTTTGTTTTGTTGTAGTGACAGATTGTAGATGGCGGTGAGTGGCTTGAGGATTTGCTGCTTGAGTTCCTTGAGCAGCCTGGGTGACAAGTCGTCGGGTCCGGTAGACTTGTTTGTCTCGAGTTTGTCTAGGTACTTTTTCACATCCCGTTCGTCGATTGTACCAATTTCTAGGGAGTGATTCCCATCGGTGGGGAAGGGCTCGGTACGGACTGGGTATTCTCGACCGTGAACACAGACGCGAAGTTCCTGTTTAGGATTTCGACCATTTGTCTACTGTCCGGTGTTAGTACGTCACTGTCATCTTTTAGGGGACCGAGATTGCGTGTTGTCTTCTTTTGGTTCTTATATACGTGAAGAACTTTTTCGGTTGGACTTGGCTTCGCGTGCAATTTGCTTTTCATAGTCACGTTTACTCTGGCGAATGAGTGTTCTGCAAGCTCTGAGGCTTTGATGGTACTGTTCGCGTGCCTCGTCAGTGCTGTTTTCCTTTAGCAAGTTGTATTTTCTCTTCTTCAAATTAATCGCCCGTCGAACTTGGGTAGTCATCCACGGTGTGCTTGTGGCATTATTTGTTCTCCTTGTCTTCATGGGAACAGTCGTTCTCTCTACCTCCAGGAGTTTGTTCTTAAAGCCGTTCCACGCGCCGTCCACCGGAGTGAGGTTCATGGGTTCCCAAGTTGTCTGGGTTAGCAGCTCACGAGCGAAGTTAAAATTGGCATTTTTGTAGTCTGGAAGCTTGGACCTGTTGTCGGTGAGTTCAGGGTCTGTTCTCATGTTTAGGCGACTTAGGTGATGGTCGCAACCATCCAGTTTTTCGCCGACTTGACAGTCACGTGTGAGATCTGAATCACTCACGAGTACTAGGTCTAATAAGTTATTTTCCTCGTCGGTTGGGTAACAATCTGAGTAAGAAAATTGTCCTCTAACATTTCGAGCAATCTGTTACCCTCCCGATCTCCAATCATCGTGGTCCAGTCAATGTTGGAACAGTTAAAGTCCCTGATAATGACTGACTGTTTGTTTTGTGTTATGGTGTGAATTTCCTCGTACAGCGCTTCGTCGTCCGCTGCTTGTTGCTTTGGAGGTCTGTAAACGGTTCCAATCGTTATTTTGTTGTACTTGCTAGTCTCCAGTTCAACATATACAGTGTCATATTTCTCTGAGTCTTCTTTGGTTATTTCCACGGCAGGGTATTTGTTCTTGACGTAACAGATGACACCTCCTCCTTTCTTGTGAAGTCTGTTTTGTAGAAGCTCTCGTATCCCGGAATTGAGAATTCGGTCAATAGGTGGTCAGAGGTGGCCCACGTTTCGGTGATGGCGATCACGTCCGGACTTTCTACGTCAACATAGGCAAGTAACTCATCCCGTTTGGGTATTAAGCTCCGCGCGTTGGTGTATAGGACAGAAATGTCCTTCTTGACTTCAACGCTTCGCGGCACAGTAGTCTGGTGTCTGCTTGTGTTCACTGTTGGGGGCCTTGGTGTGTAATGAGCGGTCCCTACTGGTTGGTTGTTTACGATACTTTGGTGCCCCTCCCGCGCTCGGAGTTTTTTGAGTACAAAGTACCTCCTCGTTCAGCAACCTACCAAGCCGTGCTGAGCCAATCGCATTGAGGTGAAGACCGTCAGGACGGAAAAGGTCAGATATCATAGAAATGATCCCACTGACTTGCGAACGAAACTTCCTCGTTCTGGCAGAGGTGCTTCAATCTGTTGTTGATGTTCGACGCCTTTCTGTGGAAGCCTGTGAAGGCGTTGATTCTCGGAAGAATCCCTGAGACAATGATGTGGCTTGACTTTTCCTTGAAGCGGCGGATTACTCGTCGGTAGTCAGCTATAATTTCCTCCGTGGACATTGTTTGGACGTTGTTCGTGCCAGCGTGCAAAACAAAGAGTGTGTCCTGCTCCGTGCGGTCTGAGACGAGGTCTACCGCTTCTTTTATATCTTGTAGTTTTGCACCAGGAATACAGTAGCGTCTTCTGTTCTTGATACTTCGTCCACAGAACTCAGTCAGTTGTTCTCTAACAATGCTGTCACCCACCAGTTTTATGTTAACCTTGGTGTTGATTCTTGATCCGTTGAAGTGTGATCCGTCTTCACAGGAGACGGCTGGGAGGATGGTCTTCCGTCTACGCCTGCAAACTAGGGGGTAGGAGGAGGAGGAGGAGGAGGAAGAAGGAGGTGAAGAGAAGGAAGAAGAAGAAGAAGCAGGAGAATAAGAAGAAGAAGGAGATGATGATGATGATGATGATGATGAGGAGGAGGAGGAGGAGGAGGAGGAGGAGGAGGAAGAGGAGGAGGAGGAGGAGGAGGAGGAGGAGGAGGAGGAGGAGGAGGAGGAGGAAGAATGAGAGGAAAAAGAAGATGAAGAAGGCGTAGAAGAAGCAGAGGAGGAGGAGGAGGGAGTGGAGGAGGAGGACGAGGGGGACGAGGAGATGGATGAGCGGGCAGCGGAGGTGGAAGCAGAAGAAGAAGAAGAAGAAGAAGAAGAAGAAGAAGAAGGAGGAGGAGGAGAAGAAGCAGAGGAGGAAGAGGAGGAGGAGAGGGAAGAGGAGGAGGAGGATGGGGACGATGAGGAGGGGGGGGAGGAGGAGGAGGAGGAGGAGGACGTGGGGGACGAGAAGGAAATGGATGGGCACGCAGTGGAAGCGGTAACACAAGTAGAGGAAGAAGAAGATGAAGAAGAAGAAGAAGAAGAAGAAGAAGAAGAAGAAGAAGAAGAGGAAGAAGAAGAAGAAGACCTCACCTTGCGGGCCATGGCTCTCGTCCGGACCCCTGGGACGGTGGAGGAGAGGGAGGAGGGAGATGAAGAAGGGGTGGGGTCCGTCGGAGTAAGAGAAGAAGAGGAAGGCAAAGGAGAAGAAGAGTTAGAGGATGAAGAAGAAGAAGAGGAAGAAGCAGCGGGGGTGAGAGCGGGGAGCGGGCGACGTTGGTTCAACGCTTTAAGGCACTCGGTTAAACCCCTCTCTAAATCTGAGATCTTCTTTTCCATTTGACAGTGTCTACATGACTCCGCCCCCTTATCAAAATATTGTGGGGCGAAGCGTCCTTTGCACCCGGGGCATTTGCGTAGTGATGAAGCCATATCTTTTATTGTTATCTTTTGATATGTTTTGTTACCTTTTAACTTCAGAGAATGAGTGGCAGTAGGTCAGGTGGGAACGATTTACTCCCTCCTGTCTGGCTCGGGCAGGTGTTCTCTTTAGACTTCCCTCTAGGGGATTCACGCGGCCGGGTAGGGGAGGAAAAAAACAAAGGGTCTCCAGGGAATTTCGCCCTCCGCGCGGCTGGGTAAACGCCGCGGCGGGAATGTACGGACCGAAACAATGAAAGAAAATCAGCCTGAAAACAAGGACCTCCTAGTACACTTCTTGGAAAATAATATGTAAATTATGTGTAGTAAGGTTAAGAAGGAGCTTAATACAGTTAGGAAGGAGTTGTATGTGCACCACAGTGTTGTGAGGAGGTGTAGGGGAGGTGTAGGGTAGGGCAGAAGGGATGAGGAAGTGTGCTAGGGAGAATGTGTTTAAGTAAAGTGAATATAACACTTAGCACTTAGCAGAGCAGGTCAGCGAAGCAGCAAAGCAGCAGCAGCAGCAATAGGAGATCCTCAGGATATGCTGGAGAGCACAAAAGGAAAGCACAACTGCCGAGACAGCGAGCGTAGTTGACACGTGTGACCCCGAAGCAGGTCGCGGAGGAGGAGGAGGAGGAGGAGGACGAGAGAGAAAAAAAGCAGGAAATAGAGAAAGAGAGGAGGAAAGAATAAAAGATGAGGAAAACAGAGGTAAAATAAAGAGAAAAGGAAGAACAGTGAAGGAGGAAAAAATAGACGGAGAGGAAACTTTATGTAACAAAATGACAAGAAAATGAAGAATGATTTTAATTCATATCCAATCTCTCTCACTCTCTCACACTCTCTCTCTCTCTCTCTCTCTCTCTCTCTCTCTCTCTCTCTCTCTCTCTCTCTCTCTCTCTCTCTCTCTCTCTCTCTCTCTCTCTCTCTCTCTCTCTCACACACACACACACACACACACACACACACACACACTTAATTATTCAGACTCGGCGTTCCTTCTCGCCTTTGTGGAACCGAAAACAATATACATAATGAGATAACTTTCTTTCCCACGCCACTCCTTTCCTCCTTCTAATATCTTTCCATTCTTCCTTGCTGCCAATCTTCCTCCTCTTCTTCTTTCTGTTTTTTTTTTATCTTCCTTCTTTTCCCTTTTCCTCCTCCACTTCTTTTTCGCTCCTGCTTCCTTCTGTCAACTTTTCACCTTCCTCTTCTTTCTTATTTCTTTTCTTCTCTTGCTTCTTTTCTATTGTTCTCCTCCTCCATCTCCTCTTCCATTCTCTATCACCTTTTTTCTCTTTTTCTTCCTCTTGCCTTCTTTTCGTCATCCTCTTCCTTCTCTTCCTTCTTTTCCTTTATCATATCCTCCTCCTCCTCCTCTCTCTTTTTCTTCCTCCTAAACTTTTCGTATTCGTCTTCTTCTACCTTCTTCTCCTCCTCCTTACTATTTTTTCCCTCTTCCTTTTCCTCCAATTCTTTACTGACTTCTCCTCTTCCTCCTTATTACTGCCGTCTCTTCCTCCTCCTCCTCCTCCTCCTCCTCCTCCTCCTCGTAAGTTATTTGAAAATTAAACTTCCTCACGGCAGCGGCGGCGGCAGCGGGGAGGAAGAGAGAAGTTTGTGGGCGTGTGTGACGTGAGGCCAAAATGAAGAGAGAAATATTATTGTTGATATTACCATTATTATTATTATTATTAATATTATTATTATTATTATTATTATTATTATTATTATTATTATTGTTGGTGTTGTTGTTGTAGTCGTCATCACTGTTATCATTACTATTGTTACTATCGTTATTTTTTATCTTCTCTTTATGTATTTTTTCGTTGCTTTTCCTCGTTCTTCTATTCATTATTGTTTTCTTTATAAATACTATACTTCTACTTATTTTTTCTTCTCCATTTTCCTCTCTTTTCTTATTCTTCCAGGAAAATATTTGAGTCAGGAAGTTCCGGTCCCATTGGAAGATAGATAGATAGACAGACAGATAGATAGATAGATAGATAGATAGAGAGAGAGAGAGAGAGAGAGAGAGAGAGAGAGAGAGAGAGAGAGAGAGAGAGAGAAAAAACAGGAGCGATATACGAGACTATCACAAACAACAACAAAAACCAACAGAACAACATCACCAACAGCATTAGTAGGAACCTTTTAAAAGCCCTTCAGAGGACGAGAGATCTCCAAAGGGTCCTCCAAGATATTCATTAATGAGATTTTAAAATGAGTAAAAAAAAGTTAATCGCCACATTTTTTTATTCATAAGAACTTAGGAGACGTTAAATACATCTTAATCACGGTTAGAATGAGAGAGAGAGAGAGAGAGAGAGAGAGAGAGAGAGAGAGAACAAATGATGATGATGATGAGGAGGAGGAGGAGGAGAAGGAGAAGGATGAGAAGGAGGAGGAAAAGGAGAAGAAAGGGTAACAGGAAGAGCAGGAAAAGAGAAAAGGGTACAGAGAAAAGAAGAGAAAGGAGAAAAAGAGATAGAGAAAAAGTGAGAGAAATCAAGAGTAAAGAGGAAAGAGAAAGGAAGAAAAGAGATTAAGAAAAAGAGAGAAATCAGAAGCGTAGAAGGAAAAGAGAAAGGAAGAAAAGAGATTGAGAAAGAGAGAAATCAGAAGCGTAAAAATGAAAGAGAAAGGAAGAAAAGATGGAGAAAACGAGCGAAATAAAAACCGTGAATAGGAAAGAGAAAGGAGAAACAGAAAAAAAGGATAAAAGAGAGAAATCAAAGGCGGACGGAATAAAATATGCTAAAAAGGTAAGAAATCAAATAAAAATGAAACAAAACCAACTCACTGACAGCTCTTTCTTATGCAACGCCGTAAGCCTGTCTAAATCATATTGTTGTCCTGCATAAGTTGATAAGGATTAGAAACTGGAGAAAAGAGAGACTACAAGAGCGAGAGAAAGAGTAGTGAGACAAAGGGAGAAGAGAGGAAGAAAAAGAGAGATTACAAGACTACAAGAAAGAAAGAGAGAGAAAGATAGGATGAAAAGAGAACATGTCAATAAGTAAAGAAGATTAAGAGAAAAGGAAGAGAGAGGAAGAATAAGCTAATAAAGAGGGAGAAAAAGAGAGAATAGAGAATAAGTTGATAAGAAGAAAAGATTGAAAGGGAAACTGGAAAGGTGAGAGAAAGGGAAAGAAAAAGAAAGATTGATAAAGAAGATGATAAGGGAGAAAGAGAAAGAGACAAAGAATTAATTAATAAAGAAAAAAGACCGCGAGAGAGAGAGAGAGAGAGAGAGAATAAAACCATCTATTCCTCCTTTACTTCCTCCTTCCCTCGCCGTGACGTCCGCTAACTGTCATCGGCGGGGTTGTTTTCTCCTTGCACTTTGTCCTCTCTCGTCCTTGTCCTCCTTTGCCTTCTTTTTATATTCTTTCTTCATATACTTGTCTTTAATTTCTTCTTTTTCTTCCTCATTCTTATTTTTCAACTCCTCCTTCGCTTCTAACTGTTTTTCTCGTCCTTTTCCATCTCATCCATCTATTTTTTTGTCCTTTTCTCTTTCTTTCTTTTAATATTGTCTTTCTTTCCGTCCTTTTCTTCCTCATTCATCTTTTTTATCTGATACGTCTTTTCTTTCTTGTTTCATTTATTTTTTCTTTCGTTCTCCTTCTTCGTCTTTCTCATCCTTATCCTCCTTCTACTACTTGTGTTTCCTTCTTTTTTTCGGTAACACTACGTTTTCTTTTTTCTCAAGTCCTTCTTTCCTTTATTTCCCATTTTCGTTTATCCAATTTCTGTTCCATTTCCTTCGACTACTTCCATATATTTATCACAATTATTTTTATCCATGTCTTCCTTGTCCCTTTCTCGCCCCATTCTCCACCTCTTCTTTCTCAATCTTCGCTTCCTCTGTTTTCTATTATTTCCTCATTACTTGTCCCATCTCTATTCTTTACTCTCCTTGTCCTTCTTCCTCCTCCTCCACCTCCTCTTCCTCCTCTCTATCTTATCACCCACGTCCGTCAAATAAGTTCTCTCTCTGTTCCTAATCTACCATTCCTTCTCAATCTCACGCCTTTCCCAATCCAACATACTTCTTTTACCCACCATTCTCCTTCTTCTCCTCCTCCTAACCCTCCTCATTCTTCTCCCTCTTATTCCAATCCGAGTAATAACAAGAAACTAAACCAAAGAAAACGAGGCTTCCTCCAAGGGTAACTGCATTAGGCGCTCAGAATGTCTCGTGCTTAATTACAGACCAATCACCTCTCACCTCGCGTCTTGGTTAGGCTGATGAGGGGCGACAGCGAGGCCTTGGGTGAGGGGAAGCTATTAAACCGGGAGAATGAGGAGGAAGAGGAGGAGGAGGAGGAGGAGGAGAAGGAGAAAAGAGGAAAAGGAGAAAACTGAGAAGGAAAAGAAAGATGAGAAGTAGGGAAATATGGAGGAAAGGAAAAAGGGTGAGGAAAAAAGGAGAATAGAGGAAAGAAGTCAAGAATAAGGAAAACGTTGAAGAGGAAGAAGAAAAGGAGATAGAGAAAAAAACGCGACCAATAAAATGAACACTGATGAACGAAATAAATAAAACCTTGAAAAATACAAACGGGAATAAGAAAGAGGAGGAAGTGATGAAGGAGTGAATGAAGAGGAGAAAGAAAAGGAGGAGGAGGAGGAGGAGGAGGAGGAGAAGGAAGTACGAGTGAGTGATGAGTGAGTGGAGGAGTTTGCTGAGTGAAGAACATGTGTGAAAGTTAATATATTTTGTAACTAATGAGAATAAGTGGATCTCTCTCTCTCTCTCTCTCTCTCTCTCTCTCTCTCTCTCTGCAAGAATCATGACAGAAATACACTTGAATAGCTATAATAATGAAGAATGAAGAGAGAGAGAGAGAGAGTCTGTCCTGATCCTCCCTAGTCAATAACAACATAACACGCCCTTGACCTCTCCCTTTCTCTCCTTCCTCTTTCTCTCTCCCTGAGGTAATAAGTCTTCTCTCTCTCTCTCTCTCAAGGGCATAAGTCAGGTAATTTTCTTGAACTATTTCGCGGCTCATAAATTACAGGTTTTAAAATGACTTTCCTTTTCTTTTTCTTGTTCATCATCATTATCATCATTTTCTTCATTTTCTCCTTTCTACTTTTCATTTGTTTCTTTTTACCTTTCTTGCATTTGCTTATTTCTCTCGTTCTCTTTTATTTTCCTTTTATAAATCCTTTCTTTTCCTTTCCATACATTGCACTTAATACCTCCTCCATTTTTTCACCTCTTCGTCTTCCTCTTTCTAATGATTTTTTTTCTCCTCTTTTCGTTCTCTTCTTTTCCATCCTCCTTCTCCTTTTCTTTCTAGTTCTGGCTCTCTATCTCTTTCTCTTTGTCTTCCTCTTCCTCATTCGTGTTCTCGTTCTCGTTCAAGTCCTCTTTTTTCTTTCTCGTTCTCATCCTCCTCCTTTTTCCCCTCCTCCTCCTCCTCCTCCTCCTCCTTTTCATCGGGCTGTCATTCCCTTTCACGTCTTATTAGGGAAAAAGTGGGAGAAAGAAGGAAGATACTACGAGACCAAATCGAGTAAGGCGGAAAATAAATCATATGACAGGAAGGAAAGGGGAGCGCGAAGGGCAGAGAGAAGTTGTGGAGGAGCAGAGATGATGATGATGATGATAAAGAAAGGGTGGGAATAGAGAA